>NW_015505874.1:497588-498140 GCF_001515645.1 Sinocyclocheilus grahami
TCTGGGTGCCGAGGGGCACCTGCAAAGAATTTTCAGGCGAGAAACATTCCATTCATGCACAGTGACCTCACAGTTCACACAGGAACATTCCAGGGGCGCTGAGGAGGAGAATCAGAGCACATTCCAGAACCACATGTGAAGCTTCTGATATCATACTGCTACAATGCAATCTTGAATGAGTGTAATGTGCAAATATCTAATACGAAACAGTAAATGGTTTGTAGTTGGGAAATTATTAGCATATGGTTTGCAACAAACTACAGAGAGAGTCAATCAATTCAGACATGAAATGCAAGAATCACCAGAATGCAAGAATTCTCCCAGAACACTGATGTATGGTCAAAATCACTATATTACTGTAAAATAAATAAATAAATGTTTGTGAAAATTATTTTTTGTCATGCTAATATTTGTTATATTCACTTAAAGTGATGTTGATTTAATTAAAAGATCATGCATTAAATAATTTTTTTAAATCCAGAAAATGTAAAAAAAGAAGGCTATTAGTGGTTGTCTGATAAATAAAATAAAAGCTTGATGTTTTAACATTTG
>NW_015505874.1:499655-500476 GCF_001515645.1 Sinocyclocheilus grahami
CTTTAAGGAATCTGGGCCGTATGAAGGATCACAGAGGATATTTGGGCGGGGAGCGTAATGTGATATTTATAGATTGAGATGTGTTGGCTGACCGCAGGGGGTCTCAATGCCCTGACAGGAAGAGCCACGCTGGAGAGCCGCCACCTGGAAGTACTTCTCAGAGGTCGGAGGTCAAATCTATTGAACATGAGTGACAACATCTACACATAAACATACTGACATCAGTCCGTGGATTAGAGAGAGACACTGAGATTTAGCCTCAAGCCTGTTGTTTAGATAGCTGCCAAAACAAAGTTGTTCATTAAAGGTATGATACCTTTAAATTACAAAAAGCACTTTAACGGTATCATAAAATACTCCATATACTTGTGTGTTATATTGCAATTCTTCTGAAGCCATACGAAAAGCTTTCTGTGTTCCTAAAGTGTGAGTAAATTAAATGACTACATGATTAACTAAAATAAAACTGAAATTGCAATATGTGTGATTATTATATTGTAAAGAATGAGATTTAATTGAATAAATATATGTGTTGTATGTTTAGAGTGAAGCTCAGCTCTGTCTTCTTTAATACAACAGCAGCTCATGATCTGGTGTTTTCAGCAGCTTGGTTCACAGTACATGCAGAAGTAGATTGGAAACACAACTTGCACCAATCATCTTAACAAATTTGTAAAGAGAAACTCTTATAAACAAGCTTTAAGAGCTTCCTGATTAATAAAATAAAAACTTTGGATGGTTTAAAAGGGTCATATGAGGCTTTTTTAAAGATTATTAAACATTATTTTGTGTATTTGGTGTAACAGAATATGTTGACATGC
>NW_015505874.1:503887-518139 GCF_001515645.1 Sinocyclocheilus grahami
CTCAGAACCAAAGGATTTTCCCTGAGGGGGAATCCGCTTGCATGAGCAAGAAACATTAAAATTCCAATTAGATACAATGCACTAGTTACTATAATAACTAGTTCCCCCCAATAAACTATTTCATTCCTTTTTATCATCATACCAACAATATCAACAATCATTTTACTTAGGCTTGATAAGAACAAGATTAAAGCCCCTCTTGATTCCAGTAGATTCTGCCACCCTTCTGACACCATCATTAGGGAGCAGACTAAAATTATTCGACTTAATTACCTTATTAATACGATCCTAATGATCTGTATACCACTAAGAAGAATATGCCACCAGAGATTTCTATTCGCTCCTTGAAGGGTCACCCAAAGAATGAAAGCCAAAGACACTCCACCAACCTGAAGAAGGTCATCAGGCTGGCCATGAGTCTCATTCGTTGACCTGCTTATCGAATCGTTGGATGCCATTCTATCGTTATCAATTTCGATCTCTGTTGGACTTTTTTAGCAGCAAGTGGTTTAAATTAAAAAAAATTATTTTCTTTTTCTTTTTTTTTTCTTTCCAAATTATATCCCTCAATTACCCAAATGTTCTTTTGGTTTCAGTCGCAAGTGAGTGTGAGTGCTCGCCTCGTGCGTTTTTCTCCTTATTTTTCTAATGGCCTAACTCCTCCTATTTCCTCTTCTGTAACTGTCTTACAGCAGCGGTCTTTCCGTTACGCTCTTTGTCCTCCTTCTGAAGCGTCTGTGCCCCTTAGCTTGAAAATCTATTATCTTTTCTAGAACAGCTAATTCGTCCTTTTTATTCTCTTTTCGTGATAACAGTCGTTGTCCTACAGATGCACAGAGACATTTCACCACAATGAACAATAATACTAAGCCTAATATTATTAATCCTCCATAAAGAACATACCAGCCGGCACTAACCAGGAAGCCAATCAACCCAGTCCACATGTCTGTTGTAACGAAATTAAATCGCACTCGACCAGGAGTATGGCGGCCTCCAAGGCTTTCAGCCTGGGTGTGGCCTTGCAGGACATTTGTGCTGTGGCGGGCTGGTCCTCTCCACCCACTTTTGTCCGCTTTTACAACCTAGACCTGGCTTCTACCCCAGGTTCCCCAGTTCTCTCTTCGTGATGTGCTCATAGGACACACACACAGGCAGGGACTTGGTAGTATGGCGCAGTTGGTATTCTCGTTCCCAAAGCGACTCGACGCAGCTCGAGTTCCTGAAGGGGAACGTCTCTAGGTTACGTATGTAACCATGGTTCCCCGAGGGAACGAGACGCTGCGTCTCTTTGCCATACTCCCTGCATCCCTGCAGGTGCTACTTCATCGAAGCTGGTTTGCGCCCGGCCGGATGTGCCTTTATGCTTTCTGGTGCTTACGTCACCCTGCTCGTGACGTCTCGCTGCTCCATTGGACGGATTTGACACGTGCTTCAGAACGCGGTCACGCAAGGGCGTTCCCAAAGCGACTCGACGCAGCGTCTCGTTCCCTCGGGGAACCATGGTTACATACGTAACCTAGAGACGTTCCCCCCAATAAACTATTTCATTCCTTTTTATCATCATACCAACAATATCAACAATCATTTTACTTAGGCTTGATAAGAACAAGATTAAAGCCCCTCTTGATTCCAGTAGATTCTGCCACCCTTCTGACACCATCATTAGGGAGCAGACTAAAATTATTCGACTTAATTTCCTTATTAATACGATCCTAATGATCTGTATACCACTAAGAAGAATATGCCACCAGAGATTTCTATTCGCTCCTTGAAGGGTCACCCAAAGAATGAAAGCCAAAGACACTCCACCAACCTGAAGAAGGTCATCAGGCTGGCCATGAGTCTCATTCGTTGACCTGCTTATCGAATCGTTGGATGCCATTCTATCGTTATCAATTTCGATCTCTGTTGGACTTTTTTAGCAGCAAGTGGTTTAAATTAAAAAAAATTATTTTCTTTTTCTTTTTTTTTTCTTTCCAAATTATATCCCTCAATTACCCAAATGTTCTTTTGGTTTCAGTCGCAAGTGAGTGTGAGTGCTCGCCTCGTGCGTTTTTCTCCTTATTTTTCTAATGGCCTAACTCCTCCTATTTCCTCTTCTGTAACTGTCTTACAGCAGCGGTCTTTCCGTTACGCTCTTTGTCCTCCTTCTGAAGCGTCTGTGCCCCTTAGCTTGAAAATCTATTATCTTTTCTAGAACAGCTAATTCGTCCTTTTTATTCTCTTTTCGTGATAACAGTCGTTGTCCTACAGATGCACAGAGACATTTCACCACAATGAACAATAATACTAAGCCTAATATTATTAATCCTCCATAAAGAACATACCAGCCGGCACTAACCAGGAAGCCAATCAACCCAGTCCACATGTCTGTTGTAACGAAATTAAATACAGCTTTTGCGGCCATTTTTACCCCTGATATTCCTTTTTCCAGGAATTCTCCGGGATTCTCGTACCAGCGCTCTCCACCGAAGATTTTTTGACCTTTAATTTGCATACTGCTATTACAGAGGTCATTTTTTAACCAGTCTAACCCCAAGTAATAGTTTTTATCCTTACCTTTGCACCAATTTTCCTTCCAGTCTTTTCTATCAATAGTTAATGATAAATCATCCATCGTTATTGCGTCTAGCCTTGTCAGCGGCACATTGTTACCTCCTTTGGGGACTCTGTACCTCAACATGCTATTAATTGCAATATACGCAGGCCCGTGGAATAATTTCCATCTTTGGTTTTTATCCACTACTCTCACTACTCCTCCAGTTCCATAACTCATCTCATATTTATTCGCCAGTTTACTCTTCTTAAATGTCCAAGGAAGAGGAACTATTCCCTTAGTCCAATAACACAGAACTGCTGCGATTTGATTTATTGTAATATGATCATACCCTTTAGAGCATTTTTCAATATAAGCACCACATTCTTTTCCTGTCAGGCCGAAGACGCCATCGTCGAGGAAAATTAAGTTACTTCTGAATACACCTTCTTTGTCTTTTCTTCTATGAAGGTTTAATCTTTTTAAATGTAACCTTCTCTTTATGCTCAAATTTGCACTTGTTATATTTCCTGTAAACGGGTCTGTCCCATTGAGAAAATCATCACAATCCATTTTCTCTCCGTCTCTGTCACAAAAACTAGCATAAGAAAAATCACCATAGTCCTTTTTCGTATATTTATATTTTTGCCCGTGGTTCCTGTTACTTATTTCGTTTCTGACATATTGGTCCATACGTTTCACTTCATTTTCGTAGTACCTTTTGATCTCACTTTCCGTCTTTAAGGCTGCGTTTAGTTTCAATTTTATTAAATACACATCTGTTTCCCATTTCATGTTATCTATTTCCCAATATCCGATTTTAAAATTAAATTTAACTCTCGGTATGGCCATTCTCTTCATCCATATCCATGGAACCGTTTTATTTAATTCTAGGCTGATTCCAGACTCAGATCTGGTCTCCAGCTCTGCGTAACCTGTTTTTCGCGAGCCTACTAACCGGTCTCGAGTTGTAGTTAACAAAATATACTCGCCCTCTGGGTTTAATATTCGGCTACTTTTTACCCACTCTTCTGCATTTTGTTTATTATACTTGCACTTTTTATTTTCTCTTGTGTTTTATCCCTTTTACTTCTTTTCATTGTTCCTTTATATTTACATTGACCTAGTTTCCACGGGTTGAAATTCTTACTTGAACGAAATATCCAGCATCCCCCTAATTCTTCACTCGAACTAGTCCTGTATGTTGGTCCTAGAAAATATTTCATAGTTTTATTTCCTTCCAGTTCCTTGATAAAATTATTTTCTTCAAATATTTCTATCTCGTTGCTATGCCAATATTTCATTTTCACTGTACTTTTCATCTTAACCTTTGGTGTTCTGACCATGTAATACATATTTTTGCCTGTATTTAGGTTATCTAACCATTTCCAAAAATCTTTTGTTTTATTTTCTATTTCGTTTCTTTTTCCTTTCTTGGTACACCACACAGTTCAAATCCTGAGACATTCTGCCTTTCTACATTTACTTCGGCTAAAATAATATCACCTGACATTATTTCCCACTCTAACAGAAAGCTCACCCTAATTAAAATTAATAATATTATTCCCAAGAATAATAGGATCCATAATAGTATACTCATCCATTTGCAGACTCGTCGCTGTCTCCTCAATTTTTTAATGATATCTTTCGCTTCTCCGCGCTCCTCCGTGATACTCTCCAGCGATGGCGTTCTGTTCATCTCTCTGAAAACACATGTTAGTTCTTAGGCCCTATTAAGAGCCGTCGGGATCTCCTCAAGAATCCCTGCCGTATCGGGCTATCTTCCCATCCGCCTCCTTGTGCTAGTTCAATCGCTAGATCACCCCAGCTACGGACCTGCCATTGTTCGCCTAGCTTGACATATACCCTGGCGATTTTTCCCCTGGACCCTTGTTTCAGGTCCACTTCAGGAAAACACCTCAAGATCGGCTCATGCCAGAGCGTCAGGTGCCAGCGGGTGGACTCTAAATCCGTTAGGGTCAAATCTTTCTCGCGATCTTTCTTTTTTATTTCTCTGATTAATTCTCCTCTTTCCAAAAGGGCCCTCTCCTTGAGTTCTTCCCTATCTCTGGGTAGCATGGGGACCCTCGCGTTCATAAATGCACCCTGAGACAGGGCTGGCAGGGCACATAACTGGCTGCATATTATACAGCAATATGGTCTTACCGCGGATTCTACGACTTTGTCACTTACCCCGTCAAAGCCTAGAAGTCTTTCCATCGCCGGTTCTAGCCATAAAAAAGCTCTTGATCCATGTTTGCCGTGCTCCACCCGTATTAATCCCTTTCGATTTACGATAGCTATTATCGCTTCCATTTCCTATTTTCTTATTAGGTCCTTGTTACTAAGAATACCGTTATTCTGTAACTCGACCATATTAGACCCCGTAATTGTTTTAACTGTATCAATTACCCCCGAGCCTTCTGTGAACTTGCCTACCGAGTTCGCCAGTTTGGAATATTTAGATTTCTTAATCTAAGTTCCACCTGTATCATATTTACACTTGGATGGTTTAATTCATCTTGCAATTTTTGAAATAACTCTGTTACTTCCTGAAGTTTCACGCGCCCTATCATTTTATCCACCTGCCTGTTTCCCTCAGCGGCCTCAGTTGCCTGTGATGTGTGGCTCGCTCTACAGCTGTCACCTCCGCTAGCTGGGCGGTCCCTTCGATTTCACCGCTCTGTGAGGTTATCAGCTGCCCGTGTTGTTTGACTAAATAGCCCCATTGTACTCTCCCTGCCCTTTCACTGCCATCAGTAAAATATTTCGGGAGGTTTTTATGGTTTCTGTGATATTTAGTCATCTTTTCTTCCCTTTTCTGTTTTTTCCTTCGCCAGTCCAGCTGATTATCATTCAGAATCAGACTCCACTGGTCAAATCGATGACTGTGAATGCGAGCCTGGTTCATCACCAGATTTTTCTTTAATCTGGAGAGCTCTCCAGCCATGGAAAAAATTACTATTGGCTGTTCTTTTGCTATTGCTTTCAACTGCAAAAGACGCTTTGTTACAGAAGCCAGCACCCTCTCTGCTTCGTTCTCTGGGTAACGCTTCATTGCAGCTTCCTGCTGATGCGTGAGAAAAGCGATGGGGCACTTTCCTTCCTCATTTGAGAGCGTTAGTGTGACTTCATCATCTGTCTCTGAAACCTCGACTTGCAGGGGAATTGCCTCGTCGCGCCTCTCCAGTGCACCACTGTTAAGGGCCATTCTGATTAATTTCAGACGGGCACATTCCATCTGCTCTGTCCAGTTCCATTTTCCCTCTTTTGTCCCTTGATAGAGTACTTTTGCCTCTCTAGAATATTTAGGTATTAACTCCCTGATGTAGTTCAGGGTGCCTAACAGCGACTGCAGCTGTTTCCTGGACTTGGGGGGCCCTGCCTTTTCCATTTCTTCCAGCTTTACTCTGGTACTCGTTGTTAGGGCCTTTGTGTCTCTACCCAGTTTAAATCCTAGAAAATCTACTTCATGCTTACCTATTTCCATCTTTTTCAGGCTAGGCTTGAGCCCAGCCTCTGTGATCCTGTCTAGTGTCTGTTCTAGCAGTCTCAGGTGTTCCGCCTCATTCGTTGACGATATCAGAATATCATCAATATATACTGTAACTGGAATTCCTGATAATATTTTCTTTATTGCTGATTGAAATTCGTTAGGCGCATTACGCAGGCCTTGAGCTAACCTCATCCATACGTAATGGTCACTCCCAAAAGTGAAGGCAGTCTTTAATTGACTCTCCTTCGCCAGAGGGATGCTCCAAAATCCATTAGCTAGATCAATTTTTGACAGCCAGTTTTTCTCTTTGCCTATTTCTGCACTTACTTCACCGCAGTTAATTAAATATCTATTATCAGGTACAGTAACTTTATTCAGGGCCTTATAATTAGTAACTAATCTCCACGATCTGTCAACTTTCCGAACGGCTTGCAACGGAGCGTTCGTCGGGGATAATTCGCCTTTTGACAGCTTCCTGATAATTCCTTGCTCCGTCAGCTCTTTAATTGTCTCAGCAATTTCTTTTTCTGCTAAGCTGTTAATTTTATATTGCCTCTGAGGAGGGGGAATTCCTCCTTGAATCACATGTTCATATTGTGATTGGACCTTTCCGCAGTCATTCTTGCTTTTCGAATAACTATTCATATATTTCCTCAGAATTTTTTCCAGCTCCCCTTTATTGCTCAATTCTGATTCTCTTACTATCCTTTCTATTTCTTTATTTTGATCAACAACTCCCAGCCTGCCAATTTTGATTAAGTCATCCGGGCATAGGAGGTTTTCACTTCCATGGACTACATTTATTTTCTTTTTCCTCCAAACCTCTTTGTTTCTGGGATTTCCCTCAAAATCTTCTACTGTAATTACTTCTACAAATTTGCCATATTTCTCTGTCGGTTTGATGACTGTCATTTGAGCACCTGTGTCCACGATGAACGTAGTATCATCATACGTTTTGTATAATTGCTGGTCAATCTCGTTTGTTTTTAACAGGGCTTTCTTGAGGGGAGCCGAAACCTGCTATTCTGCCTTGATTTCCGGGTCTCTCTTTTTGTTTCTCTTTCTTTTTGTTTGCACTTCCTTTGTCTCTACGGGGCCCCTTTCCTGCTTATCTTGTATTTTAACTCTGCCTATTTTAGCCTCAGGCCTGCTTTTTCCTCTTTCTGTTATAATCCGCGCTCTTTCTTCAGCGCTTAATTTGTTCCATTTTTCGGGGGTTATGTAATTTCCTTTTTCCCTATTACTATCATTTCGATTAGTTCTAGGTCTCGACTGATCCCTAAATCGCCTCTCACCCTGCGATTTATTTTTTGGACTGCTTCTTTCTGTCCTCTCTGGCCCCTTTTTCCATTTTTCGTCTGCTCTGCGCTCTGTGCGGGGGAAGGGTCTGCCTTCCCTCTCATGGCGGTTATATGGCCTTCTTTCGCGGCTTGACCGCCTGGGCGGGTCCTTCTGCCGCGGTGGTTTATTATTCGATTTTTCCCTGTCTGTCTGAATTATTTCAGTTTTCCTGTCATAACGAATTAAAGCCTTCTCTAATTCTTCTGGGGAAGTCTCGGCACCATAAAGGAGAAATTATTTTGCCCCCACCAGAGCATTTCTTTTTACTCCCTGAAAAATATGTTTCAAGATCCTCTCGACGCCTTTTACAGCTATTTTCCTGGTCCTACATCAGAATAATATTCTTCGAATAAATCATTACCAACCGCGCTTCTAATTATTCTCTCCAGAGCGGCCTGACTTGTCAAATCTTTTTGGGCTAATATTGCCCTCTTAGCCCACTGTGTTAGTGAGGTGTCTGCTAAAATCTGAACTGCATTGCCTCCATTCAAAATGGACCAAACTTGTCCGCAGGTTATTCCTGGAGCATATTCCTCATCCCATTTATTTATTCTGTCTAAAGCCGTCTCTCTTTTCCTGCTCGCGGCATGTGTTGGTTTATAAATGCCTTTTCCTAATCGAAAGGTCTCATAACTCCTTCCCAGTTTTAATCTGGGAAACGGGTTTTCTACCCTGTCTTTTCTACCCCTAGCCGTTCTCGTCCGCCTCAGCTCGGGGCATTCGGGATCTGAACCTTCCTCCGGCACCTCGGCCTCTGGATTTATCGGCCCCTGCATAATACCAGCTCCCTGGCTCGACCTTCCTTCTCCCGTGTCCCTATCCTGGTTCACTCTCATAGTTACATTTTCTTGGACCACAGGATCTGGATGGCAAATTATCCACGCTTTAGGCCATTCGGCTCGATCGGTTTTCCTTAGTAATGCATTCACTAGAGCTGCTCCCATTGTGACTTCGTTAAAGTCCCTCCTGAAATAATGGGCATAGCTACTGCGCGATATTTATTATCTCTGGCCAGCTTACATATACCGTCTATTAAGGTGTCCAGAGTGAGAATCACTGTCAGTTCTTCCGCTATGTCGCCGTTCTGTCCCTTCTTATGGCCTATTGCATGAATTACTGGATTTCCATTCGGGCCTCCTTTTTTCTGTAAAACTGCATCGCCTGTTCTTATGGGATTTTTCCGGCGCTCTAATATTCGATCTGACTCATCCTGAAACCTTTGTCCCGCGTGCTTTCGGAAGGCACCTGCCACCCCCTCTCCGTGTCGGAGTTCGGTGTTGGCCGCATTTAATAAAAAAAAAGCTCGCTTCTTCCTCTATTTCTAACCGCCCTTCCTTAAGGATAATTAAATTCCTGCCCTTGCCGAAATATATCCTAAGCGGTTCCTCATCTTCAGATGAAAACTCATCATCTGGGCTTTCGGGATTTTCCGGCTGTGGAGCACTTGGATCTAAGGTGCTTCTATTCCCCTCTCTACGGGGAATAAAATTGGGAGCTAAGGATCCGCGCTCGGATCCTTCCCCCATATCAACTTCTTCGAGGTCATCCCAACTTCTGGTGGGTATATTTCTGATTTCTGACCCGAACTCGTCAAACACCCTAACTTTGGGATATCCATCCCTTCCCCCTTTATTTGAGTAGATAAAGGGTGGGATTTCCGCTCCCTCATATATTCGAAAATTCACTACTGAAGCCATCATCCTTATCTCGTGCCACGGAATTTGACCAGACCCACATCTGCACTGTGTGGGATTAATCCAGTCTAATCTTCCAGCTAGATCTTGAGCGATGAGGCTGACCGTCGTCATTTGCCCCATTATAATTCTCTTTCACTTTAGAATCCGCTCTTAATTTAACTTTACACTCAATCAGGGCTCATTCTCCTCTGAGAATCCATCGAGCCCTTTGTCTTTATTTCTCAGGTCTTTACTTAAGTCTGTGCGCGCGAAAAAGACAACAGTCCTTCTGGACTACTATTGTGGTCGTGATCTGCAAGGACTTTCTGGGTTACTACACGCTCTCTATTATCCTTGAATTTTTTCTACTCCTACACTCGGGCCTCACACGTTGGGCACCATGTTGTGTAATTCCGTTATTAATGAACCAATAAACCTCATATATACACTTTGTCCATCACCGGTAGCTGTCATAAGTAAACACAGCCCTTACCTCTCTTAAATGTGATGTATAATGCGAGGTACAAGGTCCACAGCGAAACTTCCTGATCAGCTCAGCAGCGTTCTCACCACTATGAGGTCCGCACAGGAGATTTATGAACTAAATTCAGATAATATGTTACCCTTAATAAATTACTCAGAGTCTTGATTAAAAGAAAGTTTATCGAATCACCATATACAAATGGTTTCGCTTTATTAAAAAACAATAACTCATAAGCAAAATTCAAGAAAATAACAGCGTGTAATCTTCACCCGTTTCTCGGCCCCGCAAAATCATAAAGCAATTGATTATATAGGAGAAGGCGTTACAATTCTTCTCCTGCAAAGCATCTATTCAAACACTCCATTGGATAAATGCAAGACCCACGAAACATTTGGTCACACCCCTTGTTTCAGCGAGTTGCAATTCTATTACATCATCACACTAAGCATAGCATACATGTACGTACATCTCTAAAAATACAGACGGAGAAGTTCAAACAGAGTTTATCTCCGGCTCGCTAACACAGGATGTCTGACCTTTATATGCTACTCACAGTTATGCATCTACTTTTCTACAATGCAGCAACACCTTTGCAAAAATATACGAGCAGGTTTTCACACCTTAGCATTTTCCATTTTTCTGTTAACCCACAAAATGACACCTGTTCTCGCTTTTTTGACAGGATGCCAGTCTAACCGTTTATACTCTTAGAAGTGGCGCTGACTTTTTGAATCCTCAAACAGTCAACCTCACTTCGCAAAGTTTCCATTTTCAAATTAAACTCATTAACTTCAATAAATTGTTTAACCCTTTTCATCAACCGCTTATTTATACGTTCATGTTGACGAATGATCCGTAGAAGTTCTCTTGCCATCAATAGCATGTCCGTCGTCTCTTGTCTGGTCACTTCTTCTCTTCTTCTCCATTTCTGCTTTCTTTTTTGCGCTCCGATGATGTATCTTCTGCATGGAGTCTAAAAGCAGATCATTAATAGGAATCTCTAATTTATCTTTTTGGTTCAGTCTTCGAATATGTGGGGTTTGACCGGGAAATTTAATAATTCCTATTTCACCCCTTTAAATGTTAAATACTACTAGTGTAATTTTACAGTTATACTGCAAATAAAATAACATTCATTCATAGTAATATACCGATAAATAATCACAAAGTTGGGCCAAATTGTAAAAAAAAAAATTATAATGTTAATAATAAACCAAATTAAAAAAATAAAATATAACAATAAAAAAATCATATAACTATAGTAAATGATGACAAAATGTCCATTTTGGGTAAATGAACCATTCAAATGATTCTTTATTATCACAAAAAAAACAACCCACAGTGTGAGTGAGTGCACAATGAATTCACTCATTAATGACAAACTTAAATGAGCCATATTTCTGTATTGTAATGGGTTGTATTTATTTATTTTTTTCATTCCTTTATTTAATTAATTCATTGCATTACAGTAGTATTACAATTTTGTTAAATACCTGCTTAATTATTGTCTTATTCTTTCATTTAAAAAACTGTAATACAACCATGACGTATAAATAGATAGCAATTTATAACGTCATTAACTGGCATTAACATAATATCAACATTTTTGTTTACATTATTGTGATGAGATTTTAAATTATTCAGCTAATTCATTACATTACAGTAGAAGGTACATTTTGGAAATATCTGCTTAATTATCATCTTAATGGTCCCAAAATGGTCTAATTTTGCATACGAAACATAACCAGGACTTGTTTTGTTCAATTCACCCAATTCTTTCCACAAAATGTTGTGTGCATTGTTGTGAATTTCTATGCTAAAAACAAAATTCCTCAAACACAACAGCATCAGAAACCACCCATTTAAAAACAATTAACTTGTTATGTCACATATTCTTCTAAACCTCACAGATTAGTTTTTAATCAAACCCTCCACTATTAATATCAACAGCATATGGGCTATATTGTCTACACAATATAAACTCTCCATTTACAGGAAAAACACATTGGACCCGGTTCAAGCTTTCCAGCAATCCAGGAAGACCAGCACAGCATGCGCGGGGAGGACAGGGTCTCCTTCTATTGCAAACGCCGATTGTTCTTGAACGTCAAAACAACACACGTTGGGCCTAGCATGGCCTGGCATTGTAATAACAAACAATCGAAATTCTTCGCTGTGGCGCTGGACACAATCTGAATTGTTTGATGGTGAAAAAGCCGGTGGATCATGGCACAGCCAAGCTGGGTGCACGGATTGGCCTCCGTGACATGAAACCGCAATAACAGGAACCACTAACCGACCTCTGTAGCAGTGCAGATAAGAGCCGTGCTGAATGAAGCCCAGAACGCACCGTTACTGTAATGATAACAACAGAATAGTGACTGGAATGCCAAAGATGCAGGTAATAAAACAAACACAGTCTGACTTCAAATAAAAGGTGGAGAACTGATGGAATGTGATACAAACAAGCCCATAACAGCCATCCCAGCACACCTTTAACTGACTCTGGAATGCCATTAACTATAAGGATGTGTCAGATGAAGTGTTTCTTTTGACAAGCCGAGAAACCACACAAAAGCCCGGGCGAGTGCTGGTAGTTTCCAGTGTAATGGAAAACTCATTTGAGAAACACTTCATAGATTACTCAGAGTATGTTATGTCTGTTCAACCGTGTGAAAACTCATAATTTCTAAAAAAACAAAACAAGATGCGTCAGATAGCATGACCATCATCAATATAGCCTGGCATTTTGATTAATAGTCTAGCTCGTTAAATTAATTGTGTTATGGAATTTAAATGGATTTTACAAAAACAGTGTGAAGTCGCTACTTGATTATGTCATCATGCAACACAAACAGTTATAGAATGCAACAGTCATTCTCCGGAAGTAAAAACGATATAAATTTTCTCAATAGGAAAATTTATTTTTAACGATAACTTATATAGTGGATATATATATAGACGGACATTTTGTTTGCTCCAATGGATCCTCTGCAGTGAATGGGTGCCGTCAGAATGAGAGTCCAAACAGCTGATAAAAACATCACAATAATCCACAAGTAATCCACACGACTCCAGTCCATCAATCTTGTTCAGTGAAATGCTGTGTGTTTGTAATAAACAAATCTATCATTAAGACCTTTTTAATTTCAAACCATTGCTTTCAACTAAAATACAAAAATACAAGCCCTCTATACACAATATTTCTTCTTCTGGTGAAAAAGTAATCTCGACTGAATCAGAAGAGAAATATGCACAGATCAACCACCGTTCATGAGACAAAGCAGTTCAAAACAGTTCTAAACAAATATGCTTATGGACTTGTTGCACTGGAGGAAGCATTATTATGGATTATGGACTTGTATTTTGGACAGATGTGACAACTGAAATTAAAACATCTTAATGATGGATTTGTTTCTTACAAACATGCATCTTTTCATTTCACTAGATTTTGATTGATGGACTGGAGTGGTGTGGATTACTTGTGGATTATAGTGATGTTTTTATCAGCTGTCTGGAGCAAGTGATAAGTGCTAAATTTCTCCAAATCTGTATGGACAAACAAACTCATCTACATCTTGGATAGCCTGAGAGTGAGTACATTTTCAGCAAATTTTCAATTTTGGTTGAAATATTCTTTTGTTTAATTTATTTTTAAAATAATTGTGTTTCCACATGCAGAATTCGTAGCATTTACCCATGATGCTGTACAGAAAATTCCACCAATCTGAGCCCGCAACTTTTTTTAAACTCCTATGGGAAAAATGAATGGGAAAAAATAATTATGTGTAACCAATACCGCTCAAAAAGTTGGTCCCTTTAAAACTGTCCCTTTAAGCAGGTGTGCCAATTTTCAGGGCCCTATAAATAGTAATGAGCAGTATTTTCTAAAGCATGTTAAATCCAATATTTTTTCTTGTTTTCCTAGAAGCAGGCATTGATTTTTAAATGCTAGTCAGCCCAAATTAATTGTTAAATTGGAAAGCCAAAATAATAGTTATCAGCTCTTATGATCTGAATGGGAAGAGAGAGCAAAGCGTCAAGTCTTCGGAACTACACCTTACATAAGTGCAGCGAACAGTGTTTTTTCTCAGTTCCCTCATCAAGATCAGGCTAAACTACAGCCACAGTCTCATCAAGTTAACATTCGGTTCTGTAATGCGCCTGGTGTAAACACAACAGCATTATTGCCCAGACCTGCATCTCCGAGTGCACAGCCTTGCCCTCTTCACAACTATAGATTAATCACTACAAATACAGACACACAAGAAATCATCCTGTCTTCAGGCGTTGGACGCGTGCCAGTACAGAAACCAGATATAGGGTCAATGGAGAGCCAGTGCCTGAATGGGCTTGGCAAGGCTTGTTTTTACAATTCTGGTCCACCTTTGTATATATGGTCTCTGTTCGCCCTTATTTTCACATGTTAGACATGTTAGTAAACACATTAAGGAGTGGTTGAACTGACAGTTGTGCTGGAACAGGATTTTTAGATAGGGTAGACACCTCAGTAAAATACACAAAACAACTATTCATAAATTACGCTTCATAAATAGATCAATCAAGCTGTCTTTCATATTCAAAATACAAATACAGAGTTCTGGCAGAGTTCTGAGGTCTAACTCAATCTGACCTAATGACATCATTATCACATGGCACAGATGATTGGTTCTCTCCTGTATCGGTAGCCAATGAGCTCGCTGCTCAACATTCAAATAT
>NW_015505874.1:526689-548309 GCF_001515645.1 Sinocyclocheilus grahami
AACAAATATAACCATGATGTATAAATTCACTGCATAAATTTACATAATTTGTATTGTAATGGGTTGTATTTATTTATTTTTTTCATTCCTTTATTTAATTAATTCATTGCATTACAGTAGTATTACAATTTTGTTAAATACCTGCTTAATTATTGTCTTATTCTTTCATTTAAAAAACTGTAATACAACCATGACGTATAAATAGATAGCAATTTATAACGTCATTAACTGGCATTAACATAATATCAACATTTTTGTTTACATTATTGTGATGAGATTTTAAATTATTCAGCTAATTCATTACATTACAGTAGAAGGTACATTTTGGAAATATCTGCTTAATTATCATCTTAATGGTCCCAAAATGGTCTAATTTTGCATACGAAACATAACCAGGACTTGTTTTGTTCAATTCACCCAATTCTTTCCACAAAATGTTGTGTGCATTGTTGTGAATTTCTATGCTAAAAACAAAATTCCTCAAACACAACAGCATCAGAAACCACCCATTTAAAAACAATTAACTTGTTATGTCACATATTCTTCTAAACCTCACAGATTAGTTTTTAATCAAACCCTCCACTATTAATATCAACAGCATATGGGCTATATTGTCTACACAATATAAACTCTCCATTTACAGGAAAAACACATTGGACCCGGTTCAAGCTTTCCAGCAATTCAGGAAGACCAGCACAGCATGCGCGGGGAGGACAGGGTCTCCTTCTATTGCAAACGCCGATTGTTCTTGAACGTCAAAACAACACACGTTGGGCCTAGCATGGCCTGGTAACAAACAAACAAACAATCGAAATTCTTCGCTGTGGCGCTGGACACAATCTGAATTGTTTGATGGTGAAAAAGCCGGTGCACAGCCAAACAGCCAAGCTGGGTGCACGGATTGGCCTCCGTGACATGAAACCGCAATAACAGGAACCACTAACCGACCTCTGTAGCAGTGCAGATAAGAGCCGTGCTGAATGAAGCCCAGAACGCACCGTTACTGTAATGATAACAACAGAATAGTGACTGGAATGCCAAAGATGCAGGTAATAAAACAAACACAGTCTGACTTCAAATAAAAGGTGGAGAACTGATGGAATGTGATACAAACAAGCCCATAACAGCCATCCCAGCACACCTTTAACTGACTCTGGAATGCCATTAACTATAAGGATGTGTCAGATGAAGTGTTTCTTTTGACAAGCCGAGAAACCACACAAAAGCCCGGGCGAGTGCTGGTAGTTTCCAGTGTAATGGAAAACTCATTTGAGAAACACTTCATAGATTACTCAGAGTATGTTATGTCTGTTCAACCGTGTGAAAACTCATAATTTCTAAAAAAACAAAACAAGATGCGTCAGATAGCATGACCATCATCAATATAGCCTGGCATTTTGATTAATAGTCTAGCTCGTTAAATTAATTGTGTTATGGAATTTAAATGGATTTTACAAAAACAGTGTGAAGTCGCTACTTGATTATGTCATCATGCAACACAAACAGTTATAGAATGCAACAGTCATACTCCGGAAGTAAAAACGATATTAATTTTCTCAATAGGAAAATTTATTTTTAACGATAACTTATATAGTGGATATATATAGACGGACATTTTGTTTGCTCCAATGGATCCTCTGCAGTGAATGGGTGCCGTCAGAATGAGAGTCCAAACAGCTGATAAAAACATCACAATAATCCACAAGTAATCCACACGACTCCAGTCCATCAATCTTGTTCAGTGAAATGCTGTGTGTTTGTAAAAAACAAATCTATCATTAAGACCTTTTTAATTTCAAACCATTGCTTTCAACTAAAATACAAAAATACAAGCCCTCTATACACAATATTTCTTCTTCTGGTGAAAAAGTAATCTCGACTGAATCAGAAGAGAAATATGCACAGATCAACCACCGTTCATGAGACAAAGCAGTTCAAAACAGTTCTAAACAAATATGCTTATGGACTTGTTGCACTGGAGGAAGCATTATTATGGATTATGGACTTGTATTTTGGACAGATGTGACAACTGAAATTAAAACATCTTAATGATGGATTTGTTTCTTACAAACATGCATCTTTTCATTTCACTAGATTTTGATTGATGGACTGGAGTGGTGTGGATTACTTGTGGATTATAGTGATGTTTTTATCAGCTGTCTGGAGCAAGTGATAAGTGCTAAATTTCTCCAAATCTGTATGGACAAACAAACTCATCTACATCTTGGATAGCCTGAGAGTGAGTACATTTTCAGCAAATTTTCAATTTTGGTTGAAATATTCTTTTGTTTAATTTATTTTTAAAATAATTGTGTTTCCACATGCAGAATTCGTAGGATTTACCCATGATGCTGTACAGAAAATTCCACCAATCTGAGCCCGCAACTTTTTTTAAACTCCTATGGGAAAAATGAATGGGAAAAAATAATTATGTGTAACCAATACCGCTCAAAAAGTTGGTCCCTTTAAAACTGTCCCTTTAAGCAGGTGTGCCAATTTTCAGGGCCCTATAAATAGTAATGAGCAGTATTTTCTAAAGCATGTTAAATCCAATATTTTTTCTTGTTTTCCTAGAAGCAGGCATTGATTTTTAAATGCTAGTCAGCCCAAATTAATTGTTAAATTGGAAAGCCAAAATAATAGTTATCAGCTCTTATGATCTGAATGGGAAGAGAGAGCAAAGCGTCAAGTCTTCGGAACTACACCTTACATAAGTGCAGCGAACAGTGTTTTTTCTCAGTTCCCTCATCAAGATCAGGCTAAACTACAGCCACAGTCTCATCAAGTTAACATTCGGTTCTGTAATGCGCCTGGTGTAAACACAACAGCATTATTGCCCAGACCTGCATCTCCGAGTGCACAGCCTTGCCCTCTTCACAACTATAGATTAATCACTACAAATACAGACACACAAGAAATCATCCTGTCTTCAGGCGTTGGACGCGTGCCAGTACAGAAACCAGATATAGGGTCAATGGAGAGCCAGTGCCTGAATGGGCTGGTCAAGGCTTGTTTGTACAATTCTGGTCCACCTTTGCATATATGGTCTCTGTTCGCCCTTATTTTCACATGTTAGACATGTTAGTAAACACATTAAGGAGTGGTTGAACTGACAGTTGTGCTGGAACAGGATTTTTAGATAGGGTAGACACCTCAGTAAAATACACAAAACAACTATTCATAAATTACGCTTCATAAATAGATCAATCAAGCTGTCTTTCATATTCAAAATACAAATACAGAGTTCTGGCAGAGTTCTGAGGTCTAACTCAATCTGACCTAATGACATCATTATCACATGGCACAGATGATTGGTTCTCTCCTGTATCGGTAGCCAATGAGCTCGCTGCTCAACATTCAAATATATGACTAGTGCTTGCCGTAACAGTTGCAGCTTGCTTCAGAAACCCTCCACCTTCCCCAGCTCCACCTGTATAGATCTGCTACGAGGTGAGTCATGTATGCTATATGGGGGTTATTTCATGTATGTTATATTTGCAGCAGCAGTATTTCTTACATGCTCACAGCAGCATGTTGTGGATGTATTGGCTGTAGCAAGTCTCGGTACTTGCTCTGCCGCAGCAGCAGCAGCGTAGCAGATCTATTCCGCCAAGACCAAATACATTAACATTGTCATGTACATTGCCATGCCAATCCCTCCGAGAGTTCTCATGACAAAAATAAGATAATTTGGCAAACAAGACAAATAACCAATATTTTTTTTTTATAATGTGATGATTGTCTATCTACTGTATCTATCTATATATTGTATAAACTATAAAAAATGTACAATACATTGTTTAAATATATATCTATCTACTGTAAAACTAATATAATTTTTTACAATATGATGATTATCTATCTATCTATCTATCTATCTATCTATCTATCTATCTATCTATCTATCTATCTATCTATCTATCTATCTATCAAGAATTCTGTGGTCAACACATGAAATCTGTGGTACATGTTTAGTGTCATGCCTGTAGCACCAAAGCCATGAAACTGTTCCAAATTTGCTGGAGCACAGCATGACAAATAACAGGAAATCACCCTTCAAATTAGTGGTCTTGCAGAATTAATACCTAAATGCGGGAAAACCAAAGGGTTGAACCAAACTAACACCGTGTTCTCCTCTGACAGAATAACAATGCCCCTGCCTGACGCCCATGTTTGCCTTTCTGTTCTTGGCTGTTTGTGTGATCTACATTTGCCCAGGAAAGCAACTCACTCCATCTTTGATTCTTGTGTCAGCTCTGCTGGCTTCATCTGGGGTGTATTTTTGGGATATGTTGTTGAGGACAGTTTTTCCTGTAATAAGAGAAAGAACAGACTGTGATTGTGATGTTCTGTGCATGTTAAGTATATTTCCAAACAGGCTGATACAAGTTCAAATGGATCATCTGTCTACTCCACTGATCCCAGACAAACCACAGCTCATTTACAGTCTACTCATGACAGTTAGAGATGGCTGCATGTCTGACATCTGTATGCATACTGTGACCTAAAGTGCATTCTTGTGATTTTTGCTCTTTCTGTTTTAATTGCTTCACAAATTGAGATCATCATCATTATAATGCACGTATTTGACCCATCAAAACAAACAGATCAAGTCAAAAATGACAAAATCTTCAAGATCTTTGAGTACACCAAATTAAAGAAATTTATTTCAGTGGTGCTTTAAAATGGTATACATTTATAGATCATCTAAAATGATCTAAAAGCATTTTAAATATTAACATTTGGTAGAAATTCATTCACCCTCAGACCATCCAAGATCTAGAGTTTGCTTCTTCATGGGAACAGATTTGGAGAAATTTAGCTTTGAATTTAGCATCACTTGCTCACCAATGGATCCTCTGCAGTGAATCGGTGCCATCAGAGTTTAAACAGATTTCAAATAATCAACAATCCACAACATGAGTCCACTCGATCAATTAATGTCTTGTGAAGTGAAAAAATTATATGTTTGTAATAACCAAATCCAACATTAAGAGGTTTTTCATTTCAAACCATTACTTCTGGCTAAAAAAGGAGTCTTCTATGTTCAATCCATAATATACTGCTTTCTCCAGGGGAGATTTTACAAGAGAAAACAGTCCAAAACAGTTCTAAACATATATGTCGGTGGATTTTGATGTGAGAGGACAAAATGGGACTTTTTCACTGGAGGAAGTGTTATTATGGATTATGGACTATTTTGGCCAGAAGCTACAGTTTGAAAATGTCTTAATGATTGATTTGTTTCTTACAAACACAGCTTTTCATTTCACTAGATGTTGATTTATGGACTAGAGTCGTGTGGATTACATGTTAATTGTTGTGATGTTTTTATCAGCTGCTCTCATTCTAATGGCACCCATTTACTGCAGAGGTTCCATTGGTGAGCAAGTGATGTAATGCTAAATTTCTCTGTCCCGATGAAGAAACAAGCTCATCTACTGTACATCTTGGATGGCTTGAGGGTGAGTAAATTTTCAGCAAACTTTCATTTTTGGATGAACTATCAGCATCAGCCATCAAAATGCTGCTTGGTCATTAAATTTACCACCTTAAATGTAAGAATTCAAAAGAAATATTTCTGTTTGTAAGATGCCATATCTAGTTAACTCTTAAAAACATCAGCGTCTGTGTGTGATGCAAATGCCCCTAAATTTCTCTAATTATATAAAGCTTCTTTAAAAAACGATTATTCATTCACACAACTCACCAACTAGTACTGTAAATGATGAAATTGTGCTGTTAGTGAATATTCAATGTAGATAATGTCAGAGTGAAATAGGAGGTCAGAGAGATCTTGCATAATGTTTCTCTATGACTTCAATTCGGTGAAAAGGCATGTAGAGGCAATGGCGTCTATAAAAACAAGCCCGGTATGCTGAACACGTTCCAGTCAGAGGACAGACAGGTAGACAGAACAGAGCCAGTTACCAACAACCAGATCCATGTCAATCTGGATGACCTATGACAGCACATCCATGTGAATAACGTGCGCTCCATTTCTGTGTCCTGATGATGCAAACAGCACTGACTGGAAGTGGGAAAGTGGGTGGCAAAGTGGTTTTGAAAGGGAGCCCAGAGGCCTAGAGAAACATCTTCAGACTTTACACTCTACAGTGAAACCGTAGACAAGCACGTCACTTCGCAATTTTGGCAGAAACTGAGGTAAAGGTTGCATTTTGCGTCTTAGACCCCGGGTATGTATAAATATTTGCTGAGCCCATGTTTGGTTGCATAGGGGATTAGGGAAGCCAATCTCTTTGCACGCTTCATTCCTGGACTCACGCCATTGAGACGGGATGCATCAAGGACGGCGTGCTGCAAAGTTCACAGTTATTGCACAGAGCGCCGCATTCATGACTCTCGCCTGTATGCGGGACGGCTCTTACAAAGTGTGAAGTCACGAACACCACATGGGATTAATGTCAAATCAAGTGGAAATCATGTCACATCAGTCAGGGTGCACATGTGCTCATCAAAAATACCTGCGTGCAGTGCAGCTCACATTCACAAATCTGCTCACACAGTTCACACGGGATGGAGAAAAGTGAAATGCAAGTGCAAAAGAAGGAAAGAAGTTTGAGTATTGCTCATTTTTAAATGTAAAACGTAAAGAAACTGTACCTATAAATATATATTTACATACACATACTACTTCACCTCATCATTACAGACTGCAAATTAATTGAATAACATTACTGCACATTGTTTTGTAAAGTACAAATTTACTTAACTAAATTAACTATAAAGGACATGAATCTGCTTTAACTCATTCTCCCCCATTGCTTACAATCTCCCTCTCACTGCTAATAAACATGAAGTTGCAAAACAAGACAATAAGAAGTTACAAATGGTTGTTGTGCATCAATGATGGGTGCTGTTAAATGTGACACTCACAACACAATCACATATTCCACCTCACCACAACTCAGTTTTTTATAACTGGTGAGAGATTTCAAACCAAAATGGCTACTGCTCTTCTTGTCTCAAGTGTTTAGCCTCATAGCATTAGCAAGGGGAAAAAATATTACTGTTCTAGAAACAGATTAGATTATGTTATGTGATGAATTGGACATATGCTTGAGAAACCTTGTCAAGCATTCTAAACAGCACAATTTTTAAACTAGAGTACCAGCTTACCAGCTTTTCGAAATGGCTCCTCTGAAGGCCAGTGATGTCACTTCCTATTTCCTAAAGTGTATAATATAAATAAAAGTGTATAATTCATTTTTTTAATTATATATTTAAGCTTGCAAAACACAATGTGTGTGTATGTGTTTAGTGCACTTAAAATAAGGTCATACACTCTAAAAAATGCTGGGTTAAATACAACCCAGCGCTGGGTAAAATAGGGACAACCCCAGCAATTGGGTTGTATTTAACCCAGCATTTGTTAGAGTGTAAATGATTTTAGAACATTGCTTTATAGGCAAATGAAAGCATGGAATATTATAGCATATTGTGCGAAGCAGAAAGGAGATTCTTGAGATGTCAAGGCGTGAACCAAGTGAGAATAAATAATAAAACAGGTGGAATGTTCAGGTCAGATTTCTACCAGCAGGTTTACTGCATGGCTGTAGAAAGACGTCCCTCATGGCTTATCATGCACAGTGTTAACTAAAGTGAAGAGAGGATGTTTTTCAACCCATTATCATCTGCCGAAACCAAGCTCCACCATGGATGTCAGGGGACTTTTTCATCTCTTATTTTCATGAGGGCTTGAAACATTTCACCTCTGCTTACTAAACTTCAGGGCAGCTCTCAGAACCTGCCGTGTTGCATCCACAACTGCGTGCAAGGTTTGTTGACATCCATTCACAGTTCACCATCAGTATTAATGTACATTAGACCAGCTAAAACCAACAAATCATCTCAGATTGGTTACAGCTGGTTTTTAGCAGGCTATTTGCCCACAACACCTCCCTGTTGAAAAAAACAGCATATGCTGGTTAGGTATGTTTTGAAGCTGGGGTGCTGGTTTGAACTGGTCCTTTGCTGGTTTATGCTGGTCCTTAGCTGGTCATGTGCTGGTCCTAAACTGGTCTGACCAGCTTGAGACCAGCACATGACCATCTAAGGACCAGTTTAAACCAGCATTCCAGCTTCAAAACATACCTAACCAGCATATGCTGTGTTTTTCAAAAGGGCTGACACTGTAATTGTAACTTCTGCACCAAAAAGTGGCCCTCACATTTTCTTCAGAAGTGGTTGAACTCCTTTGCAGACATTTGTCTGGTGTTGTTGTTCACATGCGTGCATCAACTTACCTGACTCCTCTCGTTGGATACTTACCAGTTCCTCTTCTGGTGTCCTCTCAGCTCTCTGGGTCCATTCTCCACCTGCAACGACATATATGTTAATGCTCAAGCTAAGTTATTTTTTATATTATACGTTATACGTTTATAAATAGTATTTGATATTTAAGTGTGCAAACACCTTTTGTGTTTAGTCCCCTTAAAATGTAGATATAAATGGCATTTCTTTCTTTGTATCTGTTTTTCTCGCTTTCACAGGATCAGAGATGGCAGGCTAACCACCACAGGTATGTGATTATGAAACGCAAGACACTACTAAATGTGCCAGCATCAGTGAACGGTGAAGTGACATTCTCACCAGACCACAAACACACACAGTGACATTCAACAGGGCATTTGCTATGTTTTTTTTAAAATGGTACATTGAATGACTAGCTGACAGTGCATTTTCTTATTAAAGAAAATTCAGATTCTATTGTGCTCCAAAACTGAATGACTGTCTTTAATTGTATACTTGCATCCTGAGAAAAAGAAACTACAATATAATGAAGAAAGCACCTCAAATGAGAACCGCCCATTTTTTATATTATACGTTTATAAATAGTATTTGATATTTAAGTGTGCAAACACCTTTTGTGTTTAGTCCCCTTAAAATGTAGATATAAATGGCATTTCTTTCTTTGTATCTGTTTTTCTCGCTTTCACAGGATCAGAGATGGCAGGCTAACCACCACAGGTATGTGATTATGAAACGCAAGACACTACTAAATGTGCCAGCATCAGTGAACGGTGAAGTGACATTCTCACCAGACCACAAACACACACAGTGACATTCAACAGGGCATTTGCTATGTTTTTTTTTAAAATGGTACATCGAATGACTAGCTGACAGTGCATTTTCTTATTAAAGAAAATTCAGATTCTATTGTGCTCCAAAACTGAATGACTGTCTTTAATTGTATACTTGCATCCTGAGAAAAAGAAACTACAATATAATGAAGAAAGCACCTCAAATGAGAACCGCCAAGGTGTTTTTTGCCATGTTGCACAGTGTTATCTTCTGGGCCATCAGCGTGGTTTAGAGTGATGGCTTTAGTCCAGCGGAAAGAGGTTCTCCATAATCCTGGCGTGAGTTCAACTCGAGCATTACATAATGTTTGCAGGAATGTGCCAGAAGAAAACTGAGATCTGATTTGAGATCTGACTGAGATGTTAGGAGAGTTAAGCAGTTTGGTTCCAAAATGCAAATCATTGGATGTTTTAGCACAGTAACTTTGATGTAAGAATTTGGCTGGAATGCAAAAACAGCCTGTATAAATCTACACTCATACATGCATTCATTCAAACACATGCACGCATTTAAGAAGCCATGTATGTGTGTGGATTTTGCAAGCACTAACAAACCATATGTAAAGACACATTAAACAAACACATTTACCCTAATCATTCCTGTGAATTTCTCTGGCGTACAGAATGTACTGTAGGCCCAGAGCAAACTTGACAGTGATTTGTCAACAGTCTAATCCAAGCCAGTGCTATCAATCACTGTGTGTGTTTAAACCTTAGCCTGAAGGTGGATTTGAAATCTTGTTTCTATAATTGTATAGATCATTGGTTCTCATCTGGATTTTTTTTCAGGACGCATGATTTAAACCTTAGCCTGAGGGAGGGTTTGAAATGATCCTGTATCTAAAACTATACAGATCTGTGGTTTTCAACTGTATTTGTTTGAGAATTGTTTATAAAAAAGTAAACAAAAAATGTCCTTAAAGTAGTAGTTCACCCAAAAAAGAAAATTTGCTGAAAAGGGATACTCGCCCTCAGGCAATCCAAGATGTAGACGTGTTTGTTTCTTCATCAGATCTGGAGAAATGTATCATTACATCACTTGCTCGCCAATGGATCCTCTGCAGTGAATGGGTGCCGTCAGAATGACTCCAGTCCATCAATTAATATCTTGTGAAGGGAAAAGCTGTGTTTTTTGACCAATTAAGATATGTTTAACTTCAAACTGCTGCTTCCGGCTGAAGTGCTCTATCCATAATATTACTTTCTCCAGTGAAAGTCATTTTGTATGAATTGGGAGAGAAATATGCACAGATCAAGCACGGTTTCATTTGTAAACTGTTTACACTGTTTCATGCAACCTGTTGAGTTTCTAAGTGACAAATGAATTTGCAGTTTTGAACCTGTGACCCAAACAACACAAGAAAAGTTAGTTGTTTTCTACTCCTTTTAAAAATTTGATAAACTTAGAAAAATTATAGTATAGAGCTATAAAATGAAAAGAATATAGTAGCTCAGATCATTTGATGAGAAATGTTTGAGTTCATACTGAGACTTTGGTATCTTGGTAGCAAATCAGGGCAATTAGACTTCAGTCAAGAGACACATTTTTAAAAATTCAACCATTTTATCTTATGATTTTCTTATAAAAAAAATATTCAGCAATGAATATCCGCAGCATCTCTTAAGAATCTAGCTGGAATATCGTCCAGCCCAGTTGACTTGGACACCTGAAGCTCTTCTAGCATTTTAGTAATTTGATTTACATTAACTTTAGTCAAAGAAAAACTATTTGGCAACACCCCTTGTTTTAAATAAAATCTCTTAACAAAATCAATCCCGTAATTTCCTTTGGACAATGGAAGCTTATCAACTAGACTATTAGCAATTAATGAAAAGAATGAATTAAATTTATTAGCGACTTTATTTTTATCAAATTCTATCTTGCCATCAATATCTAGACCTACCTTAGATACATGAAAATTAATGATGCATTAAATCGATCAACATTTATAATGTTAAAAAAGATTTATATTTCAAATAAATTGTTTTGAACTTTCTAGAAGATTTCTAGAAAAATGTAACAGTTGTGCTGTTATCAACACAAGAAAATGTTTCTTGAGCAGCAAATCAGCATATTAGAATGATTTCTGAAGGATCATATGACACTGAAGACTGTAGTGATGATGCTGAAAATTCAGCTTTGGTCACTGAAATAAATTATTTTTTAAAATATATTGTAAATCTGTAAATCTGGAGTGTTTCACGCTTATAAATTTAAAACACAATGTAAATCAGTTAGTAGTATGAGACGATAGTTTGTTAAATTAAGTCCTTTATTCTTTTATTATGAGATGTCTTCGAGAAATCATCCAGTGACAATGGCAACTGGATATATTATCCTGTTTATGTAATGTCACCTGATACAGCACCAACATTTGTCATGCACTGGATGTTTGCTTCAAGGCCAAACGCTCTGGCATAAACCGGCTGGAGGTGTTTGCGCCTTACCATAGCAACAGAACCTGATCGCGCTGGCCACGCAGGAAGTGCTACAACAAGGACAACAGGAAGTGCCCTGGCTCCGTCGGCCAGGCTTCGAAGAATTCCAGGAAGTTATTGTACTGTGTGGAATGAGCACTGGAATGCAGTATGTCTGCGGAGCAGCGAGGTCCCCGGCCTGTTGTGAGTCACCAGGCGATGGCTTTTGAAGATAACAGCCCTTTTTTTTCATGCATATGTGGCATAATACTGGCAGAGGCCTTTCTGGGTCCTCCATCGCCCTCACTGCGTTTCATCTTCACATTATACAGAACAGGGTTATTATCGTTAACTAAAACTTATTAAAAACATTCTTGTTACTTGAAATAAAGCTGAAAAAATTAAATATAAATATTAACTGAAAAACTTAAGCTAAATGAAAATTACAAATGAGTTCAACAAATAAGTTGAAGTACTAACTACATTACTGGAAACTAGAAAAATAAATAAATAGTAGGCCTACTATTCGAAAAATAAATAAAAATGGCAAAGGCACATAAGATACACACACAAAAAAAATTTAATAAAATATAAAACTAATATATAAATGTGTGTGTGTGTGTGTGTGTGTGGAAGAAATTTGTTATGGATATTGTATTTCTCTAAAATAAGCCATATTAGAAGCTTTTATAAAATAAAAGTCTAATTAAGGCTTTTAAGACAATTAAGGTTGCTTGGCAACCATAAACAATCAAGCTCATGAACTTGGCAGTACAATATTCTATTGTCATAATAATTTTTTATAAAAATTAAAACAGATCTTAAGGAAACATTAATGGCTATTGTGATGTTAGGGTGTTGTGGCTGGTTGTCAGGGTGTTGCTATGTGTTCTGACTTAGAGTGCCTCTGCAGTACATATTCAGTTGCAATGATCTTCTAGGTCAGGGGTGGCGAACTGGAGAGCCGCAGCCCTGCAGAGTTCAGCTGCAACCCTAATTAAAACTCACCTGTCTGTAGCTTCCTAGTAACCCTTCAGACCTTGATTAGCTTGTTCAGGTGTGTTTGATTAGGGTTGAAGCAAAACTCTGCAGGGCTGCGGCTCTCCAGGGCTGCGTTCCAGTCCGGTTTTTAATGCCCTTCACTCGCAAACTTCCCTCCGTCTCGTTTACTCGGATGTACGTCATTGATTACGTTGCACGAGTGCCCACTTCCGGCGCAACCCTTGGAATGGGCTGAACTGGAAGTCCTAAGCCAGGGCTGTCCAAACTCGGTCCTGGAGGGCCGGTGTCCTGCAGAGTTTAGCTCCAACTTGCCTCAACACACCTGACTGGAAGTTTCTATGCCTAGCTTGATTAGCTGCTTCAGGTGTGTTTAATTAGGGTTGGAGCTAAACTCTGCAGGACACCGGCCCTCCAGGACCGAGTTTGGACAGCCCTGTCTTAAGCCCTTGATCACTTAGAATCAGCTATGGAGTTGGTTTATTGTTTAAATTTTTTCCCTTATGAATTTGTTTGGTGCAGCATTCTATATGTATATAGGTATGTTTGGGCTGTTATAAATGTTATAAAATTAGTTTTTACATATTATAGAGTTGTTTGGGGTGGGGATAAATTAAACACAATCTGCGATGACGACACAATCGTGTTGCATTGTGGTCTATGGAGCGGCCTGAAGTATGCATATGAAGCAGACTCGCTCCCTCTGTCAAAATCGAGGGGTCGAGGGTCTGTCCATATAAACTTCCCTCATCCTCTTCAAGAAGTGGAACGCACTTCAAAATGGCAGACCGGATTCCCCCGAGGGGAAGTGCTTAGGAAAGTTCACAGGTGCGTGTCTAAAAGTGGAGTGGAATGCAGCCCAGGACTGACGTTCGCCACCCCTGTTCTAGGTGGTTGTTTACTGGATGCGTCCATTTTAATATGTGCAAAATCCAATTGCTTAGAAAAGTAAAGTATTACAGTATGCTAGTAACTTGCTGAAATTGCTTTGCTTTGTTCTTCTAGAGCAGGGATCCTCAAATCTGGTCCACGAGATCCACTTTCCTGCAGAGTTTAGCTCTAACCCTAATCAAACACACCTGAGCATACTAATCAGTGTCTTCAGGATCATAAGAAAATCACAGGTAGGTGAGTTTGATCAGGGTTGGAACTAAACTCTGCAGCGCATTGGCCCTCCAGGGCAAGATTTGAGGAACCCTGTTCTAGAGGAATCGTATGTTTCTTAAGAAGCTCAAATGCTTCTTAATTTGTAAAAGAGAAGTGAGTCAGAAGGGCATAAATGCATCATCATATCCTGTTTGTTAAATGGGTGTAAAAAACTGTGGGCTTGAATAAATATGCAACCAATTAAATGTTTTTCCACTAACATCAGCATTAACAAGAACTGAAGGGCATTTCAGTGTCTTTCTGCTAATCTGCACCACTAATTTACTACTATGCACTATGTATTATTTACTATTATAATTGCACTTAGTTGTTTTAATAAATCCCTAAAAACTTCAATTGATGTGCATTTTTAAAATACCCATGTACATCTATATGTCTTCCAAGAATTATTAGACCTTACTCTAATCTGCATTAAAGACATCTCCAATGTTTAGAAATAACCCAGTTTGGTTTTCTTCTTTTAGAGAAATCAAATGTTTCTAGGGAAGGTCAAATGCTTCTTAATTTGTAAAAAAGAGAAGAGTATAAATGCACGTGCACCAGGCATAAAAACATAATTGGCTTGAATGAATCTGCTCATTTTTTTTTCCACTAACGTCAGCATTAACAGGAACGGAAGGGCATTTCAGTGGCTTTCTACTGATCTGCACGATTAATTTACTATTAAGCACAGATTTGGCATGCTACTCAACCCAAGCCATGTCTAAAATATGATTGAAATGGCATAGAAAAAAAAAAAAAGTTTGCACTCAGAATGCTTTAGCAACCACACAGCAACCATCCACAACACCTTAGCCTCATGGTGGCAAGTTCTGTACGGGCAAACACTAATAAAATCTAGTTAGTCTACTCTTTTCTTCCAGACTAATCTGATTTTTATTCTATCTTTCAGTTTCTCTTTCATTTGATCCTCCTCTAGAACCTCCGGAAGGTTCCGCCTGACAGTCGATCTCTCTAACGCGTGGATAGAGGTGCACAGGCTGGAGGGCAGGGGTGAAAAGTCAAAGATCAACTCTGGTGGCTAAGCTTTAGCAGAAAGCATGGCTTTGACATTCTGAGCGACACACTTTCTTCTCGCTGACATGGAAAGCCTCAAAGCTTGTCAAAACAAACCTTCCCTCAACTGGCTTTTACTGGATTAACATAAGAGATCTGGAAGAGTCTGACAGTAAAAAAAAATTAAACACATCCTTTCCAAATAACTTTCTAAACTGCATGCTGGACATGACAGTCTCACATGCAAAGTTAATTCAGAGGACAGGGCTATTGCTCAGAGTTTGTAAGTTCAAGTTTGGCTCATCTTATGAATAAAATAAATTAAAAAGTAAAATAAAATAAATAGCTATAAAAATGTATTATTTTTTGTTTAATTACTATACTATTAGTATTTTGAATTAGATTTTGATTTTACATTTTCTGTTTTCATTTTAGTTTTGTTTAAATTTTAGTTATTTTGTGTGTTTCTGTCATTTTGTGATTTTAGTTCTTCTACTTAAACAATGAAAATGAGAAATGTTGCCTTGGCAACAAACTGAAATAAAATAAGTTTAAATATTTTATTTTATTTCAGTTAACACTTATTTTATTTCAGGTTTTAGATTTAGTTAACCATAACAAGTTGTTATCAACAACCCTGATAAAAAAATAGACACAAATCAGTCAATAGTTGACATACAGTAAGTACTATAAATCTAAGTAATTAATTCAGATAGCAGCTCAGATTATTTAAACTTGGAAGAATTTGATAATAAATGTTTGAGATCTCTCCCTAAACTCTAGCAGAAACTGAAATCAAACCACATTTCAAAATTCAGCTTTAAAGCTCTGTAAAGCAGCTCTACAGAATATAATTGTGTCATTATCCACCTCAATTCAGTTCAGTGTTGATTCAGTTCAGTCCAATATCAGTGTCAGTGTTGCAAAGTTCATCAAAACCTAGGAGAAAAAATTAAGATTAAAGAGAGCTCATTTGTGATGTTTCTTTCACAATGTGAATTTACTTTGCGTTTGTCCCCCCGAATGAAAAGCAAATACTGAAAAAGTCAACAGCACATCATATTCCTCAATAAATACATTTTAAACATCCTTTTCTGACACAATAGACTGAAATTAAACAATTCAGTGGCCCCAATGTAAATGCACTGCTGTGACTGCAAAGTGTTTCAGAAACAGAAAGCAAAGCAGATGAAATAAACAAACATGTCTGTCTTTATAAATGTTACAGAGAAAACTTCTTGATTGAATTCAGACCAGTGCAAATACAAGATCCTGAGAGACTGAAGCAGCAGCTTGCTTTTGTGTGTGTGTGTGTGTGTGTGTGTGCGTGTCTTTGCAGTGATGACAGAGTGTTTTGGTATGTGATCCTTTGGTGTTTGGTGTAGAAAATGCCATGTTGGCTCACACTCCTAGTGTGTGTTTCGGCAGTAAGGTTAATGACTTTGACCTCTGATGAATCCCTCCTGTTCCTGCCATGTGGTTTAGTTAAACTAAACTCAGGAGATAAAGATCAGAATCTGTGTACCTGAAAATCACACACACTTTCATGTCAAACCGGAGGATAGTCAAACAAGTGTCAAATTGTGTTGAACATGGTGAAAGTGATGTAAAATCACTGATTGTCAACAACACCTCTTATAGACTATTTCCCAGTAGCTGACGAGCAAAATAATTTGTAGTGGCATATGAATGCACTTATAATGCCTTAATCTTAATACTTGTGATGTTGAAAACGTACTATGTTCACAATATCACCATACATTTATTCACTAAAGTGTGAACCAGTTATACTTTATTTTTAGGTCATCCTGTTTTTAAAAGTATGTGGATGGAATTTCTCAGGGCTTGTGCATGCGTTTGTCGCCCTCTGGTGTTTATTAATGCAATGACATTACCAGTGCAGTTTCCAGTCGTGATGGAAAAGAATTGGGTTCAGATTTTAGCTATTACTATGCTGTTGTATGTAGTAACTATACTGTACACAATTTTATTTTGAAAGGTTGCCATTGTCAATGAAAAAAAGATGCCCTTTGCCTGATGAATGTTGTAGTTAAGGCATCTACCAGCAAAAGCTAACTGTTTGAGGTCTTATTCCACTATTGCTGGTTGCTACAGTATCGCAAATAATAAATATATCATATTTATATATTTCGACTTAAATTATAAGTAAATTGTAAGCGTTTATTTTAATTTGAGATCTTCCATAACATTATAAATGTCTTTACTGTTACTTTTGGTCAATTTCATCATTGATGATTTAAAGTATTCATAAATAAATTGACTTCTAACTTTTGAATGGTAAGTGTATCCTTGTTTCCACAAAAAAAATATGAAGCGGCACAACTGCGCTGCATATTAGAATGATTTCTGAAGGATTATGTGACACTGAAGACTGGAGTAATGATGCTGGAAATTCTTTGCATCACAGGAATAAATGGTTTTAAATTATATTCAAATACAAAACCGCTATTTTAAATTGAAAAAATACAGTATTGCTGTTTTTACTGTATCAAATAAATGCAGCCTTAGTGAGCGTAAAATACAATTTTCAAAAACATTTTTAAAAATCATACTAATTCTAATATGACTTAAAAATGCAGCACTGCTTTTGGCTCTTGTCATCCTCAATCCGAAGAGGATCTTGAGCCCTCAGTTAAACAGCAGTACCACGGACAGCTCCAGAAGACCACAGGATGTCTTTCGACTTAAATTATAAGTCAATTGTAAGCGTTTATTTTAATTTGAGATCTTCCATAACATTATAAATGTCTTTACTGTTACTTTTGGTCAATTTCATCATTGATGATTTAAAGTATTCATAAATAAATTGACTTCTAACTTTTGAATGGTAAGTGTATCCTTGTTTCCACAAAAAAAATATGAAGCGGCACAACTGCGCTGCATATTAGAATGATTTCTGAAGGATTATGTGACACTGAAGACTGGAGTAATGATGCTGGAAATTCTTTGCATCACAGGAATAAATGGTTTTAAATTATATTCAAATACAAAACCGCTATTTTAAATTGAAAAAATACAGTATTGCTGTTTTTACTGTATCAAATAAATGCAGCCTTAGTGAGCGTAAAATACAATTTTCAAAAACATTTTAAAAAATCATACTAATTCTAATATGACTTAAAAATGCAGCACTGCTTTGGCTCTTGTCATCCTCAATCCGAAGAGGATCTTGAGCCCTCAGTTAAACAGCAGTACCACGGACAGCTCCAGAAGACCGCAGGATGTCCAAAATGACCCAAAGGAAACAAGCCAGAACTCTAAACAAACACATCTCATGTACATAGGAGATCACAAATAAAATGGGTTCATCTGCAAAAAGTATTTTGAAAACTAAACCTCAGACCACATATAGAGGTCAAAGATTAACTTTACATAATCTGCAAAAAGGATGTACTTCCTTATGAGTTTTACTTAGAGCAAATCACTTAAAAATGTGATCATCTTCTCTAAATGCGTCAGAGATGTGTGATTAATAGCGAAAAACTAATAACGAGGTTAGTGATTTTTCCTTTTTATTTACATGCAGAGCTCAGCGATACACTTTTCTGCATGGTTAAAATGACAACGATGCATGAAAATTCTGATTTCATTCCTTCATCAAAAGACAAATGCTGTCATTGCAAAGGTAAGAATGGATGTGGGACTTCCTGCTGCCACTATTTTGATTCTGTTCATTTCTAATGATTTTATTTCAGTGGTTCATTAGGATGATGGTGTACATCAAAATCAGAGGTCTGTTAAAGGGAATTCAATGACAAACTACAAATCCAAATTTTTTTGGCGGGGTTCTCCTGGTACAATTCACATTCCAGGGCCTAAATATCAAGTTATTGGGGTCGCTTCAACCTGCTGACATGAAAAACAACCAGCGGCAATCGCGAATTTGGCAACACTGGTACACAAACTGTGTTTCATATAACACCTCCCCGAACTTCCCGCTGCCCTGTATCTTGGTCTCTCGTTGGCTGTAGTTCATCGCCAATGTGTTTTTCAGTCAGAACTCATTGCACACAGCGTGATTGTGAATCGCCGACAGCTCCAGATATTTAGCATGCCAAATATTTCACGGGCGTCGGCGACGCATCGACGATTCCCTCAGATCATGTCTTTGATCATTCATACTGCGTGATTGTCACACGTGTGAACGAGCACAGATTTACCTCCGATTTCGGGCATTTGTCGGCGATTTCGCAAAACCTGTCGGCGAGTGAAAAATCGGGCTAAAATCGTGCGGTGTGAACTCGGCATAAATTGATCAGGTAGGTAGAATCCTGCGTAACCTATAAAACATGTAAATGTGTTTTACATGTTAACTGCTGCTGAAAACAGCACAGATATTTGCTTTTTAATAAATGATATATTTAGGAATTGAACATTAGGGAAGAATTGCTTCAAAATATACTGCCATTAAATAAGACTCATCTTTAGACATCTTCTCAGCTTGACAGTTTCTAGTACAAATGCTCTGTAAAAACACGTGGTTGATGTGACTTCTTAAAGCAACTTCTGCTGACAATATTTCCATGGAACCATTTTATGCTCAAAATGGATTTATACATCCACAGACACGCTGCTGCTGCACATATAACATGCATGGAATTACCCATAGCAGATCTATACAGGTGGAGCTGGGGAAGGTGAAGGGTTTCTGAAAACGTGCTGCAAACTGCTACAGCAAAAAATGGCTAAGTATTTGAATGTTGAGCAGCAAGCTCATTGGCTGCTGATGCAACAGAAACCAATCAGCTGTGCCATGTAGATAATGATGTGATTAATAGCAGATTGTAAATTAAGTACCTATCAGTCCACTCCATCTAGAGTTTCATGACAAAATTTTGTATTTAATAAAATAATTCTGTTGCACAGCTAAATGCAGTTAAAGACCATTTATGTGCATCAGTTGTGTATCGCAGTATGTTGCATTACAGATACATTGCATTTTGTTGTATTTTCTTGCCTGTTTATCTGTGAAATATGAAATACTGAAATTCAATCTGTTTTTTGTTATCAAAATATTAGGTTTAATATGCTTGTGTTTTAACTTCCCTTAAACAGTTTCTGCTTTTAAAGGTTCTGGCCCATGAGGAAATCTGAGCCAAGTGAACCTGGTTACTGGAAAGTAGAAGATCCTTCTGGAGAAAACTGTGCTAGTCTGGGAAATTGGGATAGTGGTTTGATAATTCTTGCAAAAAGCAGAAAAAGTTAATCTGTGAAAAGAAATATACATTCTCCTTGACTGATGATACAGTATCTAAATGAGATAATGCTGTAAACACACAGATTGAAGTTAATCATACTAATGATTTTTCAATAATGATCTTTCATTCAGGATCTTTAACATATCTTTTTCAAAGCAGCTTCACAGGGAAAAAAAACAGGATAAACAGGAAAATAACAATGATGTAAACTATCAATTTTGAGAGAAAATGAAATCTCCTTGACTGATGATACAGTATCTAAATGAGATAATGCTGTAAACACACAGATTGAAGTTAATCATACTAATGATTTTTCAATAATGATCTTTCATTCAGGATCTTTAACATATCTTTTTCAAAGCAGCTTCACAGGGGAAAAAAACAGGATAAACAGGAAAATAACAATGATGTAAACTTTATCAATTTTGAGAGAAAATGAAAATGTATCTGTAAAGCAGCTCTTAAAAGACTCGGCCTATGTGCTGACAGGTGCTGTACCTGGCGAAGACAAACTGAAAGTGGAACTGAACATTCTCAAGTATGTGTGAACAGCATTTTGTAAAACAGAAATTCCTTGGTCTCAAATTTGAATACATTAAAACAGGCAATTCCTTGGTTTCCTTAGCTCATTGGGCTGAAAATAAAGATGAAATAGGTAAAAAAAAAAAAAAAGGTCAAACTATTGATGGCAAGACCCTTCAGCAATTACAGGAATTCCTCGAGGAAAAATAGAGAGTGCAGCTGTTTAACAAAGACTGTTATAATGACAAGCTGCTGTCAGTGACCAGAAGTAAGGTTCCAGAACCTGGAGACCAAGATGACGATGATTCATGTGAAGACAGTTAACTGCTTGAACTTTCCCTTTAACTGCTGCAAATGATCCCTAAGGCCATACACAGTTCAACGCTTCAAAAAGTGAAAGAAAAATTAACAATATTTTTTTTTAAATCTAGAAATAAATAAAGAAAATGATGTTGGTCAATGTTATTTCTCACATGCTGTTCAAACCTAATGTAAAACAAACCAATAAAATACTTTATAACTTACTTTATAAATCCTCCATTCAGTGCTGATTTCAAATCTCTACCAATTAAGTGTCTTAAATTACCAGTTCATCAAAAATAAAAAATATCCTGTCATAATTTACTCACATGTTTTTTCAACCCTTTTTTTTCATTTTCAACCAACTCCTCACATAAAGTCACTGCCTGGCTTCAAGGTGGCATCAGAATGAGAGTCCAAACAGCTGATACAATATCACAATAATCTACAAGTAATCCACACAAAATTCCATATCCATAAAATTGCTTTCTCCAGTGAAAAAGTTATCTCATCTGAATAAGGACAGAAAAATGCACAGATCAAACATTGTTAACAAGCATTAAACAGTTCTGAACAGTTCTAAACAAATATGTCAGTGGATTTTGATGTGAGAGGACAACGGGATGGACTGGAGGAAACATTATTATGGATAGAATAGCACTTGTTTGTCATTTCTCCGATCACAAATGCAGACATGGTTTTATGTTTACGCGGCGCAATGCAACGCGTAAAACGACAGTATAAGTCATTATAATCAGTAATCAGTAATTCCACTGGATGCAACAAATGCCTCGTTAATGGGTTTTCATGTTTTTGTGTCGTTGCTCTGGCCGGACATGGCATCAACACAGTATGGTGAGGGGCGTAACATTTCCGTCTCACGCTTGAGGTATTC
>NW_015505874.1:548890-551244 GCF_001515645.1 Sinocyclocheilus grahami
AGATTCCTAAATGCATCTACTTTCGGAAGGCCAAATAAAGTTATTTTGCTTTCGCTTAGAAACACACAGCGTCTCCCTGACATGGCTGCTTCCACACTAACTGTGATTACTGAAACCACGCCTTCTTTCCACGCATGCATTATGCAAATATTTCCACATAGTGAGGTAGATATGTGGGGGCGTGTTAGAACGAGCCGTTTTAGGGGGGCGTGGCAGAGTCTTAACTTTGATAAAGAATATCTCTTTGGTTTTGAGACTTTAGTCTTTGCAACTTCAGGGATCTTATCTATGCACAATCAGCTTGTAACACTCCAAAGTGAAAGGAAAACTTGAAATCGCATCACATGACCCCTTTAAATTTATATTTTGACATCAATATTCGGGGAACAGACACAGTCTTTATAGACTGTACAGCGCTAGTACTTCTATCATTTAAGCGGGTAGAACACAAGTCATCAGGGCAGTTATTTGAGATTTGACTTACTAGTCATATGGTGTGTAGCGTCCTGGAGATGTTGTCCGACAGGAGTTCCGCTCCGACTCTGCTGGGGTGCAGGCCATCAGCGCGAAAAAGCCTAGGAAAAGAAAAGATTCCAATTATTAACAAAGAGCAGTTTATGTTCTTTACACCATGACAATAACCATTCATTTAAAGCAAAACGTCTACTGAACCTTTCGTGTCCTCGTCGATACGTGGGAAGCGGTCCTGACACGATGATCGTTGTCGCGGGCACCGTCTCGATCAGGCTCCTGAAGTCCCTCTTCAGTGTCTCCGTCTGCCGCAGCTTGGTGTCGTTAACCCCCGCGTGAAGCACGACCGCTCCGGTGCTCTCGTCGCCCTTCAGGATCGCGGGTATCGAGAACACGAGCACCAGGGAAACAGTGAGAGTGCACTTTACCTTCAGCTAACGTAGCACGGACATGCTGGACGATGGAGTCGAGGAGGTGGGAGAGTGAGCAGCGCGCTGTATACTTATCCCGGACTTGTGAGCGTCAGCCTGGGATGTTTCCAGCGTGGCTGTCCGCTCTCTCAGCTGGGTCTGCCTCTCCACCAGGTCACGGATCTGCCTCTCCACGGCCTCCAGCTCGAGCTGCACCGAATGCCGCTCGAACGTGTCCTCACCTGCACTCAAAGGTAGACACACACCCACCATTAAAGCAAGTAACAGTGAGTAAAACATTGGTAATGTGTGTGAATAGAGTATTAGCAATGTAAGCGAGATTAGCGGCAACCACGTTGGCGATGCTAACGGGCTATATGCTAATAGCGGACTCAGGAAATTAAAATAGAACTAGTGATAACAAGGCACTCTGATTGTTTTTGTTGTAGAATACGATAGGGGATATATTCACACGTTATAAAAACGAAAACGATGGCGTATAAAATTGATTTTAAGATAAAAAAAATTGACGATAAAGAATCAACTTGACTGAGCTCAAACTCAAAACACATGCAAGCAACAAACAGGAAGTGACGTGTTTGCTTCACTCTAGGGCAGTTTTGCCAGATTGGATGGACGATTTCCAGCCCAAAAGCTCACAAAAACCGCCCAAAACTTGAACTGTCAAAATAATGTTATAGAATATGTAAATCAAGGTTGATAAGGGCCATTTTAACTCCTTTAAACAAAATATTGACGACAAAATAATACAAATTATAAATAAGATAAATTTTTTCGCGGGTAAACGGATCAAATCGGGGCGAATAGCCTACATTAAAGAGAATTAGGCTACCGACATGAATAAAATATGCAAGCAGACACTGTCAAAACTGCAATCATGAAATTAACCGATACACTCGAAACAACACATGCATGATTTTCAATGTCAGCAGTCAGAATAATCCAGTTTAAATGCAAAAAGTGCCCAATATAAGTGATAGGAAAAAGCTACGTAATTAGCAGGTATTTCACACTCGTTCATGCGCACACCATGACAGTCAACTCAAAACTGTAATTCATTGATACTTAATTATACGACAATTAAAAAAATAACAACAACAATAATGCGCTTACCTTCGTGTCGCTCTATAATTTTACACAGAATTAGAGGAAGCCTCTTGTTAATTTCATATTGTAGAACATAATACAGAACTTTGCACAGACAAAACTAACCAAGTCTAGCAGTTTTCAAGGATTTATCAATCTGGACGTTTAAAAGATAAAAGACATGATCGTATAAACCGACATATTTAGTTTCGGTTATGATTAATTCAAATGTGCTCTGATTTCGGAGTTGCAGTGATAGAGCCTTCGTGTCATCTCACTCCACAATAATTCACGTTTTGAGAGTTGAGTCACTCTCCCACTCTTTAAATTATATTTAGGCATTGTGATTACTTGAATATACAGTCA
>NW_015505874.1:551692-568415 GCF_001515645.1 Sinocyclocheilus grahami
GTAAATCAAGGTTGATAAGGGCCATTTTAACTCCTTAAAACAAAATATTGACGACAAAATAATATAAATTATAAATAAGATAAATTTCGCAGGTAAACGGATCAAATCGGGGCGAATAGCCTACATTAAAGAGAATTAGGCTACCGACATGAATAAAATATGCAAGCAGACACTGTCAAAACGGCAATCATGAAATTAACCATACCCTCGAAACAACACATGCATCATTTTCAGTGTCAGCAGTCAGAATAATCCAGTTTAAATGCAAAAAGTGCCCAATATAAGTGATAGGAAAAAGCTACGTAATTAGCAGGTATTTCACACTCGTTCATGCGCACACCATGACAGTCAACTCAAAACTGTAATTCATTGATACTTAATTATACGACAATTAAAAAAATAACAACAACAATAATGCGCTTACCTTCGTGTCGCTCTATAATTTTACACAGAACTAGAGGAAGCCTCTTGTTAATTTCATATTGTAGAACATAATACAGAACTTTGCACAGACAAAACTAACCAAGTCTAGCAGTTTTCAAGGATTTATCAATCTGGACGTTTAAAAGATAAAAGACATGATCGTATAAACCGATATATTTAGTTTCGGTTATAATTAATTCAAATGTGCTCTGATTTCGGAGTTGCAGTGATAGAGCCTTCGTGTCATCTCACTCCACAATAATTCACGTTTTGAGAGTTGAGTCACTCGTCCACTCTTTAACTTATATTTAGGCATTGTGATTACTTGAATATACAGTCACTACATTCAAAATCAGATATGTTATAGCTTATCACACTAAAAACTTTTGTGTGTGTGTAGTATTATGATGACTGCTTGGATGCAGTATACATACTTGGGCTTGTTTTGTTAAACAATTAGCCTATGCAATTGATATGTTTGAAAACCGCCAAATTGACCCCAAACCAGCCCAAATTTTTGTCCACCCGCCCAAGCCAATTTTTTACCCGCACAGTCAAATTCAAAAACGCCCAATCTGGCAACACTGCTCTAGGGATGGGCGTATCGATCCGAAGTATCGATATATCGATACTGATGCGAGTATCGAAAGTATCGATACTCAAACAATAAATATCGATACTAAGGTGTGTTTTATTTAGTGATTTTGTTTATTTAACAAAAAAATAATGCATTGAATTGGACGAATAACCTATGTTAGTAAATAAGTGTGTAGGATATAACTATTTTCCTGCTCATCTGAACACTCGCAAATGTTGCGAGACAGAACCAATCCATCAGAGAGCGTTCACTCACTTCTGACAGTGCATTCAAACAGTCCCTTATGAAAATGAACCATGGTTTTACTAAAGTGACCGTAGTTCAACTGTAGTATTTGTAGATTCGAATAATGTGTAAACAAACAACATATTTGAACCATGTGTAAACAAAAATATAACCTAATAAGTTACAATTAAGGCGCATTGAATGTTCAAATGCGTTTTAAACAAAGTTAAGTGGTTATCATTACCCATTTAATTTCATAATTTAAAAGTTTAGGTCAGAAATATTGTATCGATATCGACGATACTGCCTTGAAAAATATCGGTAACGTATCGAAAACAAAATAAGTGGTATCGCCCATCCCTACTGCACTCAGAGGCGGCAGAGGGGGAAAGGTCGTCGCCCGGTGTTCTATCACTTCTTGTATTTTCTGTCTATACAAATGACAGTAATTTCTGTACTAATATTTCTGTGGCTTCCGTGTTTCTGGCAAACACTCAACCTGCCGTCTCAGACACGTATTTTCAGGTTAACAAAATGGATCTAGTCTATTATAATGACATGCCTTCAGCAACAACTTCGGATTGCAGTTGCACTCAGTACAGAGGTAAGATAATGCTGGCATGTTAAAGAATTTATTCTGCTCAGTTATGTTGATCAGAGGTAAAATACGGAACTTCTTCTGAGAAGAGAACAGATATCAAGATCATGTTAGAACGATTGCCACAGCAGAAAGACCTGTGTAAAATGTTTAATTCATCCAACACTATAATTTAAAGATGCTAATAACAAATTTATTTTTGGTGTGTGTAGGCTATGTATTTTTCCACGCATTCTAACAAATGTTCAACAACAACAAAAATAAAAGTATGACAAGTATCTAATATTTTAAACAACATTAAATGGATGTATGTATAGATGTAAATCATTTTGGCTATAAACTGAATTTCTACAATAGTTACAGATTCAGAAATATATACAATTGTTCAGGATTCTCTATCCCTCTTTATTTCTAACCACAGGAAATTCCATTCAAAAGCAAGAAGTCACTTCTCCTAAGTGGACAAAAGTTCTACTGATTAACCTCAGCGTCGCTCTTATTTTTGCTCTTGGAGGTCTCTGTGTTCTGGGGATTATGTGTGAGTATAAGTGCACACATAATATTTAGGGATGCACCGATGTGTCAACCAATAATCATTATTAGTCAATAAGTAAGGGATAATGCAAGGCTAGCTGGGCATTAAATTATTTTAATGCACAACATGTAGGCAAAGAACCCGACGCAAAGCAGAGTACATTAAAATAATTGAATGCACAGCTAGCCGTGCATTATCTCACTTATACCATGGTCATTTGCCAGCATTGACAAGTTAAAGCTGTTAATGAAGAGTAAAAATGACAGTTACGGATCATTAGCACTAACATTCTGTCCACTTCAAATCAGACACAGAGATGAGAGTGGTAAGATCACATTTATTTGAATTAATGAATTATAACATTTATTTGAATTATTTATCAATCGATTAGTCGATCGAGAGAGAGAGAGAGAGAGAGAGAGAGAGAGAGATACAGTTGCGTGTATGATTTACCTGTGTCTGCCAACTGCCCGTATATTGGGCCTAATTGATTTGTCCCGTACGTGACCTCCCTTGTCCTGTTTATTGACTGCAATGCTGATCTAACCACTGACTGATACAACAGCAACAGTGCTGATCACGACACTTGAGAATGATTCCCTTCACCGTCTGTGTTTTGACTTCAGCAAATCAGTTTTAGCGAATGCAAACAATGTGATTATTTTTCAGTCCAACATCCAACCGTGCAAGAAAACATGCAATCTATCTGAGACGTGGTCAGTAAGGGAAGTCTTTCACTATTGAAATGTTGTTAAATATTTTTTACAGCTGCGGGCCGGGCTACACTTACATGCAAATGGAACCAGTTTCATCTAGAGTTATGTGTGCTAGCACCTGAGTTCAGATGACTGGAAAGGTGTAGAACTTGCATTAGTGTCTTTCCCCTCTCTAAGGTGATAATGTGCACTTTTTGAGTCCAGTTTCAGTTCCTTTTTTACCCTGGACTACCCTCTCCATCAGTCAAGCACTCTCACTGCAGAACCTATTACTTGTAATTATCCCTAGAGTGAACTCTCGTATTGAATTACTTAGAGCAGTATTTTCCACTGCTCAGTTCCTATTAAGGACTCAGTGTTTCCCCTGGACAGAGCATTTCTTTGTCTCCAGGTACTGTGTTTGGTTGTTCTCCCCTTATGCCCACCACAGAACCTTCCCCATGCAGTACTTCCTTCTAGTCCATAGGATGAATCTCCACATGTCACCTCTCTTCGAGTAGAATGCGGTCTCCATAGTGTTGTTTTCTCACTTGAGGAAGTGAACACTTCCCAACAACCAGGTTCACCAGCCATTGAATTTTTTTTGTATTCTAAGCAGAAAAAAGTCTTCAGACTGAGATAAACTCTACCGTTATTGGTAACTCTCCCAGATGAAGGAGAAGCAGGAGAGTTGCACTTGTTTGTGACACGCTGGTCTTGTCAGCATCAACGCCACCGTGGACTCGTAATGCAGTTCAGTCAGTTGTGGCGCTTTGTATAGGGACCTCTAGTGTTGGACCTTCCACACAACATCAAAGTGACTGACTGAAAGGGAATGTCTCGGATGGTAACCCTTGTTCCCTGACAGACGGAATGGAGACGTTGTGTCCCTTATGCCACAACTCTGAACTGCCACTGAGTTGAGATGCTTTCTCGACTCCTCGGCAAGGTTATTTTAACCTTATAAACGAAAACTAAAACTAGGACAAAAACTATTGGTCAAAAAACATTTTCGTAAACTGAAATAAAATAAAAACATCAAAATACATGAAAAACGACAACGAAACTAAACTAACAACAGTTATTGCAAAACTAACTGAAATAAAATAATAATTATCAAAAATAAATAATCGTTTTTGTAATCATTACGTTCTCACCCCGTGGTGGAAAAAATATATAAGCTGTGTGTCGGTTTAGGGAAATACCTGTAAATGGCGCATCATACACGTGAGGTTATCTGACGGAGAGAGCAAAGCAGTTTATAGCAGAGTCCTGCACGGGTCCTGTTAGGTAGTTATGGTATCATGATTATGGTTAAATAAGATGAAAGGCATAATATAAAGAAATTAGCTACATTTATTTTCAAATTAAAAATCACAACACACATGTAGCCTTATCATTCAGTAGTGCGTTTTAAATATAATGTAAGCGCAACTTGTGTAGATTTAAAAAGGCATGACTGCTTCATTTCGACGTGTATTTGTATACTTTTACCATCTAATCAGCATGCTTTAATTTTGTGTCCCTAGACATTTGCATCACTAAGGTTAAATTAGCCTAAGCCTTTTTTGGCCTGTGCTCTGGAAGTGATCTGTTAATTCTGCTAAACTTTAATTAGCCTACTAAAACTAAACCTGAAACTAAACTATATAAACACTAAATAGAAATGTGTTCACAAAATAAAAACTAACAAAATTATTAATGAAACTAATAAAAACTAAACTAAATTTTATTGCAAATTTGAAAACGAATTTAAAAATGCAAAACTATAATACCTTGCTCTTCAGAACAAAACAAGTGAGAGAGAGAGAGAGAGAGAGAGAGAGAGAGAGATACAGTTGCGTGTATGATTTACCTGTGTCTGCCAACTGCCCGTATATTGGGCCTAATTGATTTGTCCCGTACGTGACCTCCCTTGTCCTGTTTATTGACTGCAATGCTGATCTAACCACTGACTGATACAACAGCAACAGTGCTGATCACGACACTTGAGAATGATTCCCTTCACCGTCTGTGTTTTGACTTCAGCAAATCAGTTTTAGCGAATGCAAACAATGTGATTATTTTTCAGTCCAACATCCAACCGTGCAAGAAAACATGCAATCTATCTGAGACGTGGTCAGTAAGGGAAGTCTTTCACTATTGAAATGTTGTTAAATATTTTTTACAGCTGCGGGCCGGGCTACACTTACATGCAAATGGAACCAGTTTCATCTAGAGTTATGTGTGCTAGCACCTGAGTTCAGATGACTGGAAAGGTGTAGAACTTGCATTAGTGTCTTTCCCCTCTCTAAGGTGATAATGTGCACTTTTTGAGTCCAGTTTCAGTTCCTTTTTTACCCTGGACTACCCTCTCCATCAGTCAAGCACTCTCACTGCAGAACCTATTACTTGTAATTATCCCTAGAGTGAACTCTCGTATTGAATTACTTAGAGCAGTATTTTCCACTGCTCAGTTCCTATTAAGGACTCAGTGTTTCCCCTGGACAGAGCATTTCTTTGTCTCCAGGTACTGTGTTTGGTTGTTCTCCCCTTATGCCCACCACAGAACCTTCCCCATGCAGTACTTCCTTCTAGTCCATAGGATGAATCTCCACATGTCACCTCTCTTCGAGTAGAATGCGGTCTCCATAGTGTTGTTTTCTCACTTGAGGAAGTGAACACTTCCCAACAACCAGGTTCACCAGCCATTGAATTTTTTTTGTATTCTAAGCAGAAAAAAGTCTTCAGACTGAGATAAACTCTACCGTTATTGGTAACTCTCCCAGATGAAGGAGAAGCAGGAGAGTTGCACTTGTTTGTGACACGCTGGTCTTGTCAGCATCAACGCCACCGTGGACTCGTAATGCAGTTCAGTCAGTTGTGGCGCTTTGTATAGGGACCTCTAGTGTTGGACCTTCCACACAACATCAAAGTGACTGACTGAAAGGGAATGTCTCGGATGGTAACCCTTGTTCCCTGACAGACGGAATGGAGACGTTGTGTCCCTTATGCCACAACTCTGAACTGCCACTGAGTTGAGATGCTTTCTCGACTCCTCGGCAAGGTTATTTTAACCTTATAAACGAAAACTAAAACTAGGACAAAAACTATTGGTCAAAAAACATTTTCGTAAACTGAAATAAAATAAAAACATCAAAATACATGAAAAACGACAACGAAACTAAACTAACAACAGTTATTGCAAAACTAACTGAAATAAAATAATAATTATCAAAAATAAATAATCGTTTTTGTAATCATTACGTTCTCACCCCGTGGTGGAAAAAATATATAAGCTGTGTGTCGGTTTAGGGAAATACCTGTAAATGGCGCATCATACACGTGAGGTTATCTGACGGAGAGAGCAAAGCAGTTTATAGCAGAGTCCTGCACGGGTCCTGTTAGGTAGTTATGGTATCATGATTATGGTTAAATAAGATGAAAGGCATAATATAAAGAAATTAGCTACATTTATTTTCAAATTAAAAATCACAACACACATGTAGCCTTATCATTCAGTAGTGCGTTTTAAATATAATGTAAGCGCAACTTGTGTAGATTTAAAAAGGCATGACTGCTTCATTTCGACGTGTATTTGTATACTTTTACCATCTAATCAGCATGCTTTAATTTTGTGTCCCTAGACATTTGCATCACTAAGGTTAAATTAGCCTAAGCCTTTTTTGGCCTGTGCTCTGGAAGTGATCTGTTAATTCTGCTAAACTTTAATTAGCCTACTAAAACTAAACCTGAAACTAAACTATATAAACACTAAATAGAAATGTGTTCACAAAATAAAAACTAACAAAATTATTAATGAAACTAATAAAAACTAAACTAAATTTTATTGCAAATTTGAAAACGAATTTAAAAATGCAAAACTATAATACCTTGCTCTTCAGAACAAAACAAGTGAGCAAATGCCACACTGGCCTATTTATACCCGGATATCCGGGGCATGGCCAGCAATGCAAATTTTGCTCGCCAATTTCATTGGCCTTTTCTTAATGATGACAGCGGTTTCTGGGCTCCCAAGTGCGACCCCTAATGTCGGAACTTTGACACAACGTCTCCGTTCCCTCCATCAGGGAATGAGCATATGTAACCGAGATGATCTTTGCTTACTTTGTATTGGTGGGTTAAGAAGTTGCCTGACATCACTGTCTGCTGCTGATTTTGTCTTTAAACAGATGTCAGTGTTACAGTGCAACTGTCTGCCCAGAAAACGAACAACACAAATTAGTCAAATATATTTCATGCACCCAGTACAAAAACGTTTTACATAAGAGTGCATAAAGAAAAAGGAATATGTGAGAGACATTTGAACTCAATATTAACTGCTATGTTTTTTTTTGTTTTGTTTTTTTATTTCAGCCTTCACAGCACAGACTTTGAACTGTGAAACAAACTTTCATGGAAAGTTGTACTTCTTCAGCTCTGATTATCTGAACTGGTCAAGCAGCCGTGCTTTCTGTGTTTCAAAAGGAGCTGATCTGGTCACCATAACCAGCCAATCAGAACATGTAAGACTGAGAAATTGCGAAGTAAATGATGTTGGAAATGATTCTCATGAATCCAAGAACTGTAGTTTGACAGGTTTTGATCACAATACACAGAAACAACCTATAACTTAAAATACGCCATCATTTTTGTTCATACAGAGTAATATATCATTCAAAACTGTAAAGAGTCTGCTTTTATTTGTGTACACTCACAATATCAGAAAAATGTTGTGCATTTTGTAAAATAAAGAAAACAGTATGTGCTTTCTGTCACCTCGATCGCCATGAACTGAAAACTCAGCATAGGCTCTACTTGCCTCACAGGCATGAGAAATATATCTGTAGAAAGCCTGAAATGTCTACGATAGCCTACTCTCTGTTTATGTAATCCGTATGAAAGGTGAATTTCTCTGTAAAGGTGCGTCCTGTACTGTGGAGATGGCGAGTCAGCATCATTAACTTCATCTTTGCAGCCAACACTGACTCAGAAAACACTAGTTTATTGATAAATAATTAGCACAGAATATTTGCACAAAACAGAAAAATAAACACGCACACACACACACACAAACTTTCAAAACCTCTCTACTGAATTTTTAACTTTATAGATTATTTAGTTTAACCGTATGACCACAAATGATAGATTCATTGATATATAATTTATGTAAGCAGTAATTACATAAAAAAAAAATACATTTTTATCTATTAGGATTTTCTGGCTTCTGAAATTAAAGAACAGCACTGGATTGGTCTCAGTGATCTGAAAACTGAGGGACACTGGGTTTGGGTGAATAACCAAACTCTCAATGAATCTGGAGTACAGTAAGCAATGTTTTATTATAACAGAATACAGATTGTGTTTATTAATGTAACAGAACATAAAAATAGTAAAATAGAAAAGAAGTTAATTTAAAGCCTTATTAAAACTAGTCATTATTGTTTTGACTGGACTATTAAAATCTTTGGAATATTTGTATTGTATATTATTATATTGTTTTAACCCTGATCTCCTGTTTGTGCTGCTTAAGGTCGTGGCACAAGAGAGCATCTGGACAAAGTGAACCTGATAACTGGAGAGGAACGGACCCCTCTGGAGAAAACTGTGCTGTTGTGAAATATTCTGAAGGCCATGTAGACTGGTTTGATATTTCTTGCAAACTTCAAAAAAAGTTTATTTGTGAGAAAAAATATTAATTTTTGTACATCAGTGAAGCATTATGAAAGAGGATGATATTATATAATGCACAGCTATTTGGATAGGATCCTCTTTTGGATTAGCTTATTTGTGTTTGTGTTCTGTCTGGTTTTACTTAATCCAAATTTATAGCCATGATAGATTACAAATGTAATCTTTAAAAGATAAAAAAAAAAACCTCTAGCCCTTTGGTACTGATGAACACGATGAACTTTATACGGTGCTAAAAAACAAAAACATCGACTAGTTTACTCAGCTGTTACTCAAACCTCTACAGACAAAAGTCTCAGAAAAACGTTCAGTATTTTCCCTGTCTGACCTCTGTTATATAATCTAAAATGAACTGAGCAGATTATAATATCTAAAATAGTGCCAATAACATCATACTTCTATACTGAGAGCATTTGCCATCTGGAGCTAGTTTTCAAAGTTTGAAAGTGACAGTATTTTGTCATGAGTCCGGGGCCCTGCGTTTCTTCCTCTCACCACCAGAGGTCGCCATCTCCCGGACTCCTTTCCCCAAACTCCACACACCTTTCACTTATTACACCCTCAGCTGTTCCCCATTGTCATGGACTATTTATACACCACACTCCTGCTACTCTGTCTGGCTTATTCATTATTTGTTTGAAGATTTCGGTAGATGCAGGCTCTTGTGGCCATATTTGTATCCCGATCCTGTCATTCGGTTTTGAACCCGTTTTGTTTTGCCCTAAGTATGTTTTTGTTTAGTAAATAAACCTGCATTTGGACCCAGACCCCGTTTACACGGTGTTTTCCCTTACCGTACCATGACAGATTTTCTCAAAGAGTTGTGCATAGGCAAAAATCCTAGTCGATGTAAGAGACCATTTTAAGAAACTATCATACTTATTTTTCCACAAAATACATTTGAATTTCACCCATTGCTATTGTCCAGTATAGAAAATGAAAAAAATATGTTCATGGTTGGACAAACATTTCATGAGTTGTATATACTTTTTCACAGAACTGTGTATTCCAGAAAGCACGGTTAACTACTGTCAGCTAAACCCTGAACTTTCGGTTGATTAACCCCAAACCTTGCCGGGAGTAAATTCATTCAACTCAGAGTATGTTCCTGGTTAAGACTCAAAACATTCTCAACAGAGTGAGGAATCGACAAGTCATTATGGAAACGGGCGCTAAGAAAAAGCACGCCATGCTGTTTCTTTCTTCCTCTTTTGTTCAATGGTCGTTTACATGCTTAGTGCATATGCATATGGCCACCTAACCGATGGTTGTGCAATCATTTTAATTTTTTACCCCCCGTTTAATCTTTAATCCTTGAGTTTGAGAATATGAATTATATTGTTTGTTTTTTGGAATACCCCCCAGATAGATCGGCCTATCTCACTTTCTTAGATCTGACTTTGAGGTTTTGTAACTTCCTGCATGTCTCTACACTACAGTATGAATCTCTCAGTATGAGCACAGATGCGCACAGACGCAGTGGACAGTGAAGAGTGACAACAGCATCAGTACGTACTGCATATGAGACTTTGTGTGCAATTACTGACACAATCTTTTAAAAATATTACATTATTTTATTATTATTAATATAAAAAGACATGTGACTGTTGTTATTTTTTTTAATTATTATTAATCTTGACTTTATACTGGCAGTTCAATATTCAATAAAAATACCAAGGTTATACTTTTGAATCATGCTGGAATTTATTCACCATATTTGATCTTTAGCCACTGCTAATAAACTTGAATTGTATCTTCTTCCTCCATTTGCTTACTTGTATTTCCTGTCTGTATAAATGATATTTAATGATTGAGTAGTAATACAGTAGTAATACTTCTGTGGCTTCTTTTTGTCCAGCAAACAGGTCAACAAAATGGATTCAGTCTATGAAAACTTTGATTACACGCCTTCGACAACAGCTCCAGATGTCAGATGCTCTCTGTACAAAGGTAAGATGTTATAGGTTTTATAATTTATATTTTCCTAATTTCTGTTAAGATGATACCAAGATCATGTTAGAGAGGATTTATTTACTGCAGAAAGAATCTTCATGCATTCTAAAACAAAATATCAAATGAAAAAAGTGATGTATGTAGACATCATTCCATTCTTTCTTTCTCTCAACCATTTGATTATAATTTGAACCATTATCAGATTTTTGTTTTATATATATTAGTTTAATTTCCCACAAATGCTGTGAGCTCTTTTAAAGGACTTGATCATGCTAAAAAATATTTTACCAAAATGTAAGAATAGTTATAGATACATTTTCAAAAATATGTTACAGGCCACAACGAAAATTCAGAACTTATTCGTTTGGAACAATTTGTCACTTTAACACAATTTCTGACCCCAGGTTTCTCCTTTGAAAAACAAGAACGAGAGCGAGAAGTCACTTCTCCTAAGTGGACTAAAGTTCTTCTGACTCTTCTCAGTCTCTCTCTTGTTTTTGGTCTCGGAGGTCTCTGTGCTCTAGGGATGCTTTGTGAGTATAACTGATACGAGATCTTTGCTCTGTTCAGGGTGCATTCAAGTTGCACTCTGTTCAGGGTGCACTTACAGTACTAGTGTAGAGCAGAAGCATCTTTTCAGCAGTGAGGCAATTGATTTTTTTTAAGCTACAGATTAAGCAAGCGTTGTTGAACAATACATTTTTATTGGTGATCAAACTGCACATCCGATGTGTTTCTGGACATTACAATGAATATAAAACTAAAGGCAACACTTAACAATAAAGTTTCATTTGTTAACATTAGTTAATGCATTAACTAACTTGAATAATGTACAACATTTATTAACCTCTGTTAATGTTAATTAATAAGAATGTTCTTGTTGCATTAACTAATGTTAACAGATTCACTTCTGATGTTAAAATGCATTAGTAAATGTTAAGATTACACATTAAGTAAGATTAATAAATGCTGTAGAACTGTTGTTTATTGTTAGTGTTATCTAATGTAGTTAACTAATGAAACCTTATTGTAAAGTGTTACTAAATTATATTTCTGTTCTGCTCTGATGCCTAAAATAATAAGTTCATTTTAAATAATTATAATATTTTTGTAATTGTTCTAAATGTAATTTCTAAACCCCATAAGCCTTCACAGTTTTCATATTAAACTGCAAATAATTCAGCCTGAAGCATTAATGTACAAATAATTTCAGTCTTAGGTGTTTTGTGAACATCATACTTTTAAGTATCTCTCTTTTGACTTGCATTGTGCACAATGACTTGCATGTCATTTTTAATAATTGCTGCTGTGATTGTTTTCTCTTAAATCAGATGTCAATACGCTTGCCGATTTTAAATCTGCTCAAGAGAAGAACAGCACAAGTGAGAAACCATAAAAACAGTAGAACACAGACACGTTTTATTCACATAGTTTTCTCTGAACTGACCACATCTATTGGTTTTCACATTTTCTTCAAGTTATGAGAGAACTAGAGGAACTGAAAACTAATTACACCAGAGTTAAAGAATCCCTCTCCCTTTGTGTTCGTGAGTTGGCTTTTTTAATAACCTTTTTTATTTTATTTTTTACATTAAGCATTTATTTGATCACAATTGGTCTAATATGTGTATGCAAGTATGTGACAAGTTACATGGACAATCATTCTGGCCGTAAGTACTGTACATCAAACTCTTTCTTCTAAAAAAGTAAATAGTGCATTGCAGTGCATTTGTCTGAATGGCTGCTTCTTTCTGATTTACTTTTTAAAGCTTAAGGAAAGCACAAGGAACCAAAGTTTGATTAGCTTCAAATCAATCAACATAACTGAAGTTTTAATTGCACTTTTTAATTCATTATTCACAGCTCAGACTTGTAATCTCTCTGTGGATGGCTGGATAGCTTGTCATGGAAAGCTGTATTTATTCAACTCTGATAAAATGAACTGGTCAAGCAGCCGTGCTTCCTGTGTTTCAAAAGGAGCTGATCTGGTCACCATAACCAGTCAAACAGAACAGGCAAGTCAGATCAATTATAGTCTAGAGTAATGCTATTGATCAGCATTTGTGCAAACGGTTCACACAAAATATGTACAAACGGAAATATGAAATCCTCACAAAACCTGCTGAAACAATGACGACGAATACATCATGACCAAAACCACCCACAGTTTCCTGCACTGTTATTTTGTTGTGGAAAGGATGATAATCCAGTTTGTTGATTAAGTGCTTCTAGCTTGAGTTTGGTGTATGAATTGTAATATGTAAAAAAAAAAGAGGTGTATTTCTCCTTTAGGATTTTCTGGTCTCTAAAATTAAACAGACACAGTGGATTGGTCTCAGTGATCTGGAAACTGAAGGACACTGGGTTTGGGTGAATAACCAAACTCTCAATGAAACTGGAGTACAGTAAGAACTATCTGTCATAAATCACTGTAGAATAAATACGGCTGATAATCACTGTAGTTTGAATGACAAATGATTGTGAATTTTATTACAAGTTTAAAAAAAATGTGATCATCCAAGACCTAACATGATCACCTTAAATACAGCTCTGTTATAAAATTATTTTAAGGATAATAATGTGTTATTTACCCAGACTGTTTGTGTCTTAAAGGTTCTGGTTCAGTGAGGGGCCGACAGAACCTGATAACTGGAAAAAACAGGATCCGTCTGGAGAGGACTGTGCTAGTCTGGGAGATTCAAATGGCAACTTTCAGTCTTGGTTTGATGCTTCTTGTAAAAAAAAGAAAAAGTTTATTTGTGAAAAGAAACTTTTATCTACCTCTATCTTTGGTAATAATTAATAAGGTCTACTGATTTTGCATATGCACAGAAAACTAGAGGGAGGGCTTTTTTTTTTTTTAGATTTGCTTACTCGTGTTTTTGTTGTAAAAACGCAGTTTTTTTCCTCCAGTGAAATGAACTGAAATATGTATTTGAATGTGTCCTGTTTAAAGTTTAATCTAGAATCTGTAAATCATACTATACTTGCTAATACAAAAGCTTTTTGTTTTGATAGCTCACACATCACTCATCTTAGTCAGTTTTAATTATGTGCTTTAGTATCATATCTGAAACGGTTGTCACCTTTATTTTAATTTGCATGTAGTTGTGGTCAGCAGACGACAGCCTTGCGGTTGAACATGAGTTTGTGTCTAAAATATTCAACAATTAAATAAGAATTTTAAGACTGCTATTGCTAAATGAATAATCAATTTAAATGTTATGTCCACTATTTCTTGTGAAGCAAATATAGTAGGTTTTTGTGAGAAACTGAACAGAATTTAATCACTAACAATCTGATAATTTAGCATTTTTACATGTAATTTTTGCCTGTTTTGTCACTTTGTACAGTAGGGGAAATATTTATTTGATCCCCTGCTGATTTTTTTTATTAAGTTTGCCCACAAAGAAATGAAGGGTCTGTCATTTTTATGGTAGGTTTATTTTAACGGAAAGAGACAGAATATCAACCAAAAAATCCAGAAAAATTATGAATTATGAATAAATTAAATTCAGCTATAAAGCAGAAGACAGTAATGTCACTATTATGCTCAAATTAGTTTTTTTCTCATGATAAAAAAAAACGAACAAAACAAAAACATCCCGAATGCCCAACTACTGAATGACTGTCAATTGAGAATATTGTTTACTGATAATAGTGTAGTTCCAGCATCTACCAGCAGTTAGGGTGACCATATTTTAGTTTTCCAAAAAGAGGACAGTGGGTGCTGGCTGGGCCAGGCCGGGCGGGGCGGGGGGCTGGGGTGTGGTTGGTGGTTAAAGTAATGCCCAAAAGCGCCCAAAGCGCAATCTCAAATATCAAAACTCATTATGTCATTTCCATACCTAATATAGGCCTACATATTTTACAGTCACTGTTCTGCATATTGATCATCAACACAGCTAAAAAGCTTCCTACCAGTGGCCCTTCTTCACAAAACGTAACATCTAGCACAGTTTAATCATAGGTAGAATGCAAAAAGTTTCAATACAAGCATTTCAGTCAAATGTAATTTATGCAACATTTCAAACCTTTAACCAGGGACGGCCCTGACCAATTTGGTGCCCTAGGCAAGATTTTAGCTGGTGCCCCTTGCAATTTCTCCACCGATCATTCACACAGAAACGTCACAGCTTTATGACATAAAACAAATTACATATAAATAAGACAGTTGTACAAAAAAATAAATGAATAAACTTTATCATCCGAAGGCAGCTACAATACTAAAATGTAAGTCTTAATTTCTTCATTTCAGACATTCATAAATTTAGGAATGCACTGATCTTAATTTCTCATGGCAGAATCCAATACTGATTTTTAATTATATTTTATTTAAGCAAAAGACAAGAAAAAATGAAAGTATGAGTAGGGAGAATATGGTTAGTTGCTTCATTAGATTTTGATCTAAAGTAGACTGTATAATTTCAAATCCTGAAGCAAAAACAGAATGGTTTGACTTTAGCCTTGTGAAATTAGGCTACATAAAACACCAAACTGGGTTTTTCTCAGCCTCGGGTCAGTCAGAGCGCTCACGGTACGCATAGTGCTTACAGCCGTACACCTGCAGATGCCACTGGTGGGCGGGGCTACCAAAATATGATGTCATATTTATGGATTTTGCATAATAGGTCCCCTTTAAAAAAGAAAGTGAATAATAATGAAATAAATGTTTTTCAATAGGTTTGCTTTCAGTTAGCTATTTGATGCTGTAAAAACGGGGTGTGGCATCATGATTGTGCGCTTGCGCTTGAGTCTGTGGGAGTTTGGGAGGGACTTTGATACGGTGGCTCCACCTCACAATCACTACTGCACAGACTCAGGCTCCAAATGAGGTCACTGGCACAAGATGACAGCAGCCATACATAAGACATTTTGACATTTCCACTTTTCTATAGTGGAAAGAAGAGGAAGTCTTTTTTTTATGCGAGACACCTCTGTGCCTTTAGGAAATGACCCTTTTGATAAGGAAGATTCAGGACAGGAAAGCAAATGCCTTTGTTTTCAATATGAACCTCCATATTAACTGCAATAAATTTAGCCCTTAATTTATAAACTCCATTCAAAGGGTGTTTTTTTTTTTTGGTAAATAATTTTTGACCTGCCCAGCTCAATCCAAGCAGCTGAGTCCTTAATATTTTCAAACACATCTCTTTCATCTTCATTTGACCCTCTAACTCTAGCATTCTCTATTCTAATGCTACTTCTAATTTTATCTGCTTGTTTTTTTTTCATTAAAAAACTTGACCCTATAACATTTGCACTCTCTATTCTATTTCTATTCTAATGGCCAATCCATAATTTTTGGGGGGGATTTTATTTTAAAAATGTTTTTTATAAGTATCGGTTCAGGCCCCGTTTAGGCACTGGAACCGTTTTAAAAGTAACGATTTGGCACTGGTATCAAAAAAAAAAAAACCGATACCCAACCCTACTCATGACAGCTCATCGGCTGCCCGGTTGTGCAGACCAGGAATGTGAAAACAGATGCTTCTGACTGCAGAGGAGGAGGTGGCGGGTGAGTTGCGACATGCGACGGGAGCGTAGACCACCTTGTCAGTTTATGTACGCAACGGTCGCTGTGTTGTCCGTGTGGACTAGTACGTGCTTGCCTCGTAAGCGCCCTTTGAGACGGATCAAGGCGAGGCGCACTGCCAGCAACTCGAGGCAATTGATGTGCCAGTGCAGTTGGGGGCCCGTCCAAACCCCTGACACTGCAAGCCCGTCGAACGCGACACCCCAGCTGGTGGTTGAGGCATCCGTGTGAACCACAGCATGCCTGGAGACCTGTTCTAGGGGTACTCCTGCCCGGAGAAATGGCAGGTCTGACCACGGGGTGAAGGTTTGGCGGCAGGCCGGTGTGACTTGGACCCGGTGAGTACCGTGTTGCTATGCCCACCTCGGGACTCAGCCATGGAGCCAGTGCTGAAGCGGTCTCATATGGAGCAGCCCCAGCGGCGTGACTTTTCCCAGTTGACCCAAAGGCCCAACTGGCTGAGGTGCCCGAGCACCAATTCCCTCTGTTC
>NW_015505874.1:568742-571237 GCF_001515645.1 Sinocyclocheilus grahami
CCCATCTTTCGAACGCAAACGGCAGGAATGGCCTGTGGCGCGGAAGGATCGACACATGGAAGTATGTGTCCTTCAGTTCGATCGCTGCAAACCAATCTTGGGGACGGATGCACCTGAAGATGCGCGTCTGCGTGAGCATCTTGAATGGGAGCTTGTGAAGGGCCTGGTTCAAGACGCGCAGATCCAAGATTGGTCTCAACCCGCCGCCTTTTTTGGGCACAATGAAGTAAGGGCTGAAAAACCCCGTCCTCATATCGGCTGGAGGGACCGGCTCTATCGCATCCTTCACCAGTAGGACTGCGATCTCTGCACGCAAGACTGGGGCATCTGCTATCTTCACCAAAGTAAAGTGGACGCCCCTGAACTTGGGAGGGCGCCAGGCGAACTGAATCGCATAGCCGAGTCTGATGGTCTGACAGAGCCAATGAGACGAGCTGGGAAGCACTAGCCAGGCTCCCAGAAACCGTACAAGTGGCACCAACTGAACCACCGATGTACCCGCGGTGGGGCAGCGAGGGGGAACGCAGGGACCCGGCCCTGGCTTTTCGTTGCCGGTCCGAAGCGGGGTCAGCGTGTGTGCAACACTCACCTCCGTTCGGGCAGAGGGTGCATGCATAGTACGTTTGACCGCACTCTCGAACCGCCCACAGCTGCTCACTGGCGAGAGAGGAGGGTGAGTGTGATCCGAGACTGGCCCGTCCATAGCTCCCTGTCCCCTCTGGGGACCCAGAGATAGAGGAAATTGCTCTTTTGTCGAGTTTTTGTGTACCACTGACCGTGAAGTCAGTGGCAGGGAAAAAAGAAACAAAAGATTCTCTGCTCTGCCCTCCTCCGGGGGAGCAGGTCCCTCCATCAGCGGCGGTGGTTCTTCCCGTGTCGAGTGGGTTGCACACATCAGGCTGCACTACCCCCTGTTTGTGTTGCAGGCGGCCATCTCCCCTGTGCGCTTCAGCACACTAAAAGAGCAGTTCTAAAAGAGCACTCACGGGTGGAACGTCTTTTTAAAGACGCCCTTCCATCCGGTCTCTCTAAGCGAGATCCCAATTCGTCGGTCATCCGACGTGACGAGACCAGGAATGTGAAAACAGATGCTTCTGACTGCAGAGGAGGAGGTGGCGGGTGAGTTGCGACATGCGACGGGAGCGTAGACCACCTTGTCAGTTTATGTACGCAACGGTCGCTGTGTTGTCCGTGTGGACTAGTACGTGCTTGCCTCGTAAGCGCCCTTTGAGACGGATCAAGGCGAGGCGCACTGCCAGCAACTCGAGGCAATTGATGTGCCAGTGCAGTTGGGGGCCCGTCCAAACCCCTGACACTGCAAGCCCGTCGAACGCGACACCCCAGCTGGTGGTTGAGGCATCCGTGTGAACCACAGCATGCCTGGAGACCTGTTCTAGGGGTACTCCTGCCCGGAGAAATGGCAGGTCTGACCACGGGGTGAAGGTTTGGCGGCAGGCCGGTGTGACTTGGACCCGGTGAGTACCGTGTTGCTATGCCCACCTCGGGACTCAGCCATGGAGCCAGTGCTGAAGCGGTCTCATATGGAGCAGCCCCAGCGGCGTGACTTTTCCCAGTTGACCCAAAGGCCCAACTGGCTGAGGTGCCGGAGCACCAATTCCCTGTGTTCGCACAACTGATCCTGGGACTGAGCCAGTATGAGCCAGTCGTCAAGGTAGTTGAGAATGCGAACGCCCTGTTCTCTCAGGGGAACAAGGGCCGCCTCCGCAACCTTCGTGAAGACACGGGGCGACAGGGACAGCCCGAAGGGCAGGGACCTTGTACTGATATACCCATCTTTCGAACGCAAACCGCAGGAATGGCCTGTGGCGCGGAAGGATCGACACATGGAAGTATGTGTCCTTCAGTTCGATCGCTGCAAACCAATCTTGGGGACGGATGCACCTGAAGATGCGCGTCTGCGTGAGCATCTTGAATGGGAGCTTGTGAAGGGCCTGGTTCAAGACGCGCAGATCCAAGATTGGTCTCAACCCGCCGCCTTTTTTGGGCACAATCAAGTAAGGGCTGAAAAACCCCGTCCTCATATCGGCTGGAGGGACCGGCTCTATCGCATCCTTCACCAGTAGGACTGCGATCTCTGCACGCAAGACTGGGGCATCTGCTGTCTTCACCAAAGTAAAGTGGACGCCCCTGAACTTGGGAGGGCGCCAGGCGAACTGAATCGCATAGCCGAGTCTGATGGTCTGACAGAGCCAATGAGACGAGCTGGGAAGCACTAGCCAGGCTCCCAGAAACCGTACAAGTGGCACCAACTGAACCACCGATGTACCCGCGGTGAGGGGGAACGGGGGAACGCAGGGACCCGGCCCTGGCTTTTCGTTGCCGGTCCGAAGCGGGGTCAGCGTGTGTGCAACACTTTCGGGCAGACGGGCAGAGGGTGCATGCATAGTACGTTTGACCGCACTCTCGAACCGCCCACAGCTGCTCACTGGCGAGAGAGGAGGGGGAGCGTGATCCGAGCCTGGCCCGCGCATAGC
>NW_015505874.1:571337-580829 GCF_001515645.1 Sinocyclocheilus grahami
GAGCAGGTCCCTCCATCAGCGGCGGTGGTTCTTCCCGTGTCGAGTGGGTTGCACACATCAGGCTGCACTACCCCCTGTTTGTGTTGCAGGCGGCCATCTCCCCTGTGCGCTTCAGCACACTAAAAGAGCAGTTCTAAAAGAGCACTCACGGGTGGAACGTCTTTTTAAAGACGCCCTTCCATCCGGTCTCTCTAAGCGAGATCCCAATTCGTCGGTCATCCGACGTGACGTCGAGAGTGACCGACTGAAAGGGAACTTAAAGTTAAAGTGAAGCAGTCACTCAAGTTTACATTATTTAGTAAACTGATTTCCACTTATATATATATATATATATAATAACGTGATTAATGTAACCATTTTAAAGAAAAAAAGGATGTTTTGTTACAGCTTTTGGACAGCGCGAAAGAGAACTCAACTTGGATATCATATTTGTTATATATTTTTTAATTAAAGTGGAAATCAGTTTACTAAATAATGTAAACTTGACTGATTGCTTCACTTCCACTTTAAAGCCAATTACACAAGAGTTAGAGAGCACATTCCGCTTAATGATGAGTTGGCTTTTATTTGACATTTTCATTTTTTTTTTTAATAAGTCAGCTTTTTTTTTTTTTAAGTTCATTTCTCTAAAATGGCTGCTTGTTTCTCCTTTTTAATACTCTTTTCATCACCTATGAAGAAAGACTTCTTAAATCTTACAGCCAGCTACAACAATGGCTGTCCTTTTACGATGGTGAGTGTCAGTTTGCATACAAAGTGTGATAGAATATTTTTGCACATAGAACCAGTGTGATTAACTTTATGATAAAAAAAATAATGAAAGGTTTAATTTATTCATTATTCACAGCTCAGTTTTGTAATCTCTCTGTGGATGGCTGGATAGCTTGTCATGGAAAGCTGTATTTATTCAACTGTATTTGATAAACTGAACTGCTCAAGCAGTCGAGATGTCTGTGTTTCAAAAGGAGCCGATCGGGTCACCATAACCAGCCAAACAGAACAGGCAAGTCAGAAAAATGTTAAATGAATTGATACTAGATGTAAGTGTAATGAAAGCAAAGAACTTGACTTACAGGTGATGGGTGTCATATCTAGGTTTTTGTTCATGGTTTCAGTTCAGGTCTTTTATGTTATTAGTTCTGGACTCTCATTGGTTCATGTTCATTTGCCTAATCTTGTTTAGCATTCCCATTTTGTCTTTGGTTGTTTGTCATGTGATTACCCCTGTTTGTGTATTTAAGCCCTCATGTTTGCTTTACTTTGTTATGTATTGAAGTATGTTGCTTCTTGTGTCAGGTCATTGTTTAGTATCAAGTCATGCTCAAGTTTGTTTCGTTTCACATCATGGATTAAGTTCTTAGTTTATATTTTTGGGTCAGCACCATTCTAAATCAACTGCATTGGGGTTCTCTACCCCATGTGTGATTTAAAAAAAAAAATAAATACTGTAAAGTTTGTGTTTTTGAATCGATTTTTAATTGTCTTAACTTTTTTTAAAGTGATTTCCTCTGTTGCAAAACCACCAGTTATTTATTTTCATTTTACTTGATTTACCTTAACCAAAGGCATTATTGCTTGTTTGTGTCTACAAGGTTCTGGTTCAGAGAGGGGCAGAGAGAAAACAGGATCCATCTGCAGATGACTGTGCAAGTGTGGAAGATGAGAAAGGCAACTTTCAACAGAAAAGGTTTAGCTATGAAAATAAATATTAATTTACCTATATCAGTGATACTGTATGACAGGAACTCAGACTCCGGCCACAGACGAGTTAGAATCAAACAGGTGGGTAATCAGACAATGTGACTGAGTGAACTGTGTGCTCTTATAGTGCAGGGTGCTGATTGGTGATGATTGTCAGGTGTGCGTGCTCAGAACTCGGGTGATTGTGATCGCTGATAGGCCTGGTGTGTCCATGACAGACACATAATCATCATTGATGATAACAATGATAGTGGGGTACTTTTTTGGTTTGTCAAAGTAAAATTTTTGCATAACAGATGCAATTGCTGGTATATGAAAGCAAATTTATCCAGGTCTAAAAATATTTATGATGCTTATAGGTGATTTAACAACAAATACAACCATGCAAATCGATTAGCTAAATATTAGCCTAACTTGGTAGCTATTTTTTCCAAAAGGTCAACTATGGGGCAAAGCGTGTGTGACATTCTATAACACCCTGTGACTCTTTGTACCCCTTTGTATGCACCAACATTACATCATAATCACAAGATATTATTTAGAATAGCTGTTTTCCTTAGCTGTATCGTTCCATTTCCACAGTTTCACTTCCTCTATTACCTATATAAATAAACCCCTCACAGACTTGGAACCTTGAGTAAACCACACTTCTTGTGTCTGTGTCCTTCTGGTCCCGGGTACCCGCATCTGTGCTCCATCACTCAACCTGATCTAATCTTCTCAAACAATTTATTTTAACAGTTGTGGGCTCGTCCGGGAAGGGGGGATTATCCCTGTGAACCGGGAAAAGCACGCCAGAGATCAGGAAAGGACCTACAATAAAGGGGGTAAGTGTTTTTGGATATTTCTTAAAAGAAATACGAAACTTACCCCTGATCCGTTAGTGGTACTTCTGTTCCGTTGTTGTTACACTTCGGCTGGCAACAGTAATTATTTGATCATTATTAACGTGAGACGAGTGATTGAATGTACAATACTGATCACACTGTATTTTTGATCACGGCAGCATGCATTATTTATTAGGACCACCTAAGTAAAATATGGCTCAACTTACCCCACTCTCCCCTACATGTGCAGAACAAAATTGGATTTGGATTTGCTTACTTTTACCCAACTAAATGCAGCATATCTCCTGTTCTGACTTTTAATGGATTTATGAAGCAGATTTACCTAATAAAACAAAAGCTTCTAGTTTTGATAGCTCTCACATCACTCTTCTTGCAGTCAGTTTTAACATCAAAAGGACAGAACATACATATAATTATACCTTATTTCATTTAATATTTTATTGACTATCACATATTCAAACAGATTTGTTATTGAGACATAACATCCTGTCTGTATTAATAAGAATTACACTTTATGTGACTTCCTTATTCTCCGCAATCTCAAGCAGCACTCAAGTCTCAGTGGACACGTCTTCTGTCAAGAAATGGACTCTAGTTTCATGTATTCAACAGTTGATTCAGATGAAATACACTCTCAGTACAAAGGTAAGGATGGGGATATTATCAGTATTCATTACAATTTGTAATTATATCACTGTAGTAACTGTATAAAAAGTTTTTTTTTTAACAATTACACATTTAGGAGATGCTTTATTTATTTCAGACCATTTTGCATTTAGCAGATTATTTTATCCAAATCCAACTTACAAAAAGAAGAACAAAGTAATTCTGTCAAAGAGCCAACAACATTCGTAGTACACAATGCCAGGGTTATTAGACAAGATTAGGAAGCAGGCTATAGAGAAGAGGAGAAAATATGCAGATAATATTTATGCGTCACATTAGTTAAGAGTGGGCGGGGTGAGGTGGTTAAGTGCTTGCAGAAAAGGTTGTGATGATCTCAGCAGTTCGGTCAGCAAGGGTGGATAGGTGGATCTGGTGATTAACTGTGTCAAAGGCTGCAGACAGGCCACACAGAATAAGAACAGATGATTTGGAGGTCGCTCTTGCCAGTTGAAGAGTTTCAGTAAAGGTCAGCAAGGTGGTCTCGGTGGAGTGTTTACTTTTGAAGCCAGACTGGTTTCATCAAGTAGGTTTTTCTGGGAGAGAAAAGCAGAGAGTTGATTGAACACGACTCTTTTAAGAGTTTTTGATAGAAAAGGCAGAAGAGAGCCTGGTCTGTAGTTTTCACCTGCTGTGGGATGGAGCAGTGCGGTTACCCGAGTCTGCTTAAATGCTGTGGGAAATTTGCCAGTGGTGAGGGATGTTTTGATGTGGGTTAGAGCAGGTAACAATGTTGGTAAGATCTCCTGTACCAGTTGTCATTAAAGCCTTTGTTTCATTAACAGAATAATATTTACTAAAAAATAGGTTTACTAAATTAATATGAGTAACGAATAGGCTTTAATGTGTAAATTTTTGGTTTTCGTTACTTTAATTTACTTGGAAGTAAAACAATTAAACAAATTAAAACAATCATTTTATATATGCTTTGACTTGGGCTAATTCGAGCGGGAAATTCGAGCATGGCGCATGTACCAGTCATGGTGAGAGAGCTTGCAGCCAACTACAGCATAGTTGGAGAACGACTGTCTTTTTATGAAGGTGAGCTGATTCCAGACCCTTTCAGACAGCGTTTGAACATTTCTGTACTATTTCAAGTATGTCATGGTCTGAAGAATGGATAAATTTTCATATGCTTTTATTTCAGCATTTACAGCTCAATCTTTGAACTGTGATATGAGCTTGGTATCTTTTCATGGAAAGTTGTACTTCTTCAGCTCTAATAAAATGGACTGGTCAAGCAGTCGGGCTTTCTGTGTTTCAAAAGGAGCTGATCTGGTCACCATAACCAGCCTAACAGAACAGGTGGGAAATTTTTAAGTAATCACTGTTGGTTGTGCACTCAAAGAACTTTGTATTTTTAATCTGTTAAAACACAATATTCAGAAACAGAATTGCACTGTTGTTGTTGTTGTGGTTTTTTAACAAAATGCACAAGCATAAAAAAGTGTATTATTACAAATTCTGTGTTTTTAGCTTATGAAGATTTTGAAAAATGTACCTTTTCTCTTTTAGCTGTTTCTGGCCTCTAAAATTAAAGATACATACTGGATTGGTCTCAATGATCTGGACACTGAGGGACTTTGGGTTTGGGTGAATAACCAAACTCTCAATGAAACTGGAGTACTGTAAGAAATACTGCAATTATTTGTTTAGCAATATATTTAAAATATTGTTTTTTTTAATCAAGTGTATTATTATGATTTATCATGGTACTCAAACATTAAAATATTTGCAACAATGGAATATTTTACAAAAGCTTACAAAATCTACAAAATATTACTGTAAGGAAGAATATTATTTTATATCTGATCGCCTGTTTCTGCTTTTGAAGGTTTTGGCACGGGAGAGATTCTGAGATAAGTGAACCTGATAACTGGAAAGAAGAGGATCTTACTGGAGAAAACTGTGCACTTGTGAACAACTATTTCAACTATTTAAACAATTGGTTTGATAGTTCTTGCAATTCTAAGAGGAAGTTTATCTGTGAAAAGAAATCATTTACCTCCATCAGTGATGCTTAACAAGGTCTATTATGTATATGCACAGAAAACAAGGCTCTTTTGGATTTATTTACTCATGTCAGATTAAAAATGCATTTTTTTCTCCAGTGATTGAACTGAAGCTCAGTTATTATGTATCCTGTCATTTTGATTTTTATTTAAGTGCTTAAGTATCCTTTATGAAACTGCTGTGCACTCAAAAAATATTTAGGCCTAAATGTAAGATTCATATATTTGAATTGCATATAAAATTTCTGCCCATTTGGCTTACACATTTTTAACAAACTAATAAACTTAATGTGATGCATATTTGTCAGTCAAATCATGGCATCATTTTTGAAATGCATGAATTCAAATAGCTGAGAACCAGCACAAACATGTTCATTGTGAAAATTACATTTATTCAGTTAAAAAGTATAAACATGGTTAAAATATGGCTAGCTGTGGATCAAGCAATACTCAGTTGGTTACAATGTATGAGATTGAAACCAATTGGATTTATTGATGATAAACACATAAGGTTCAAGGTTCTTTATTTGTCACCTACATATACATGTGATGCAATGTAGTGAAATGATTTTTCCATAGTTTCTCATCCCACAATGCAAAAATACTAACAACAATAATATAAAAAAAATTTTTTATATTATTGTTGAAAAAAAGAAAAATATATAAAGCCATAAACATAAATAAGATCGATACAGTGCAAATTATATATTTAATACTAATAAAATACTAATAAAAGTCTGCAGACTCATTCAGTGTCGTTATAATAGTCGGATTGCCTGAGGATAAAAATTCCTTCTCAGTCTCTCTGTGTTGGTTCTCAAAATCTGGTATCGCTTCCCTGATGGGAGCAATAACAGTAAACTGTGTCCAAGATGACAAAAGTCTTTAATAATTATTTTAGCCCTGGTCCTGCATCTCTGAATATACATTTTTGACATTTTTGATGTCAGGGAGCGAGGTCCTGATGGCTTTCTGTGCTGACCTTACAACTTGTCAATGCTTTCTGATCATGGTCCGTTGTACTTTCAAATCAGGAGATAATGCTCCCTGTGAGTAGGCTTTCCACGGCTCCAGTATAAAAAGTCCTCAACACTTTCTGTGAGACCTTGAACCTAGCCAACTGTCGTAAGTAGTAAATATGTTGATTTGCACTCCTCACAAGGTGATCTATATGCATTTTCCCCGGAAAGATCTTCTGTGAGATACTGTATACTCCAAGATATTTAAAACTGCTCACCCTTTCAACTGTGGCCCCACCGATCATCAAAGGGCTGTAATTCCTCACTTGCTTCCTCCCATAATCGATAATCATCTCCTTAGTCTTAGCAACATTCAAAGAGAGATTATTAATATGACATCACGTGAAGAGAGCATCCACTTCCTCAGGGTAGGCCTTCTCATCGTTTTTACTAATAAGGCCAAAACCACGGTGTCATCAGCAAACTTCACCAGTTTGTTAGAACTGTGTTTAGCCATGCAGTCGCTGGTATAATGAGACTAAGAGAGTAAAGCACAGGACTGAGGACACAGCCCTGGGGGGCTCCAATGTTGAGGGTGAGTGTAGAGGAGGAGTAGTTTCCCATTCTAACCACCTGGGGGTGTCCTGTCAAAAAGTCCATGATCCAGTGACAAATGGAAGAACTCAGCCCTAAATCTTGAAGCTTTTTGCAGAGGTTTAAGGGAACAACACTGTTAAAAGCAGAGCTATAGTCCACGAAAAGCATCCGCACATAGTTCCCTTTCCCCTGATCCAGATGTGAAAGAGCAGAGTGCAAAATATAGTTAAAAGCATAATCTGTAGAACTATTAGGCCTATGTGCAAACTGTAAGGGATCCAGACCGCTGGGGAGAGAGGAACAAATATAAGCTCTGACCAATCTTTCAAAACACTTCATTATTACAGAAGTGAGGGCCACAGGATGATAGTCGTTCAGAGAGGCAGGACAAGGGATTTTAGGGACTGGGATAATAATTGAAGACTTAAAACTTCTGGGAACTGGTTCTAATTGACTAGCACAGACTTTAAATACACGTGCAGGGATATTGTCTGGTCCACATGCTTTCCTGATGTTAATTTTGTATAGTTCTTTTCTAACATCCATTTCAGTAATGACCAGATCTTCATTTTCTCTTACCAAGCCCAAGATCCCATCTTTTAAATTTTCCCCATCTGTACTAGAATTACTAGCCTCAAATTGTGAATAAAATATATTTAAATAATTAAATAAGGAACCACTGGCATTAATTATAGAAGAGGATCTGGGTTTATATTCTGTTACAATTTGCATACTCTGCCGTAGCGCCCTAGAATCAGCCTGTTCAAATTGAGTCTCAATCTTGGCAAACTTGGTTATTGTGTATTTAAAATACATTGTTTATTAGTACTAAACTTACCTGTTTCTTACCCGTTTCATCTATGCATGACTGCCAAATATGCATCATGTTAAGTTTATTAGTTTATTAGTTAAGACTCTGTAATCCAAATGAATGGAAATGTTATATGCAATTCAAATAAATCTTAAATTTAGGCTTACATATATTTTGAGTGTGTTGAGCAGCCTTGTGGTTCTCGTCTTGGTAAATCTTCTGGAAAGAAACAGTGCTAATTCTAAGTGAAATTTCAGACAGCACTACAAAATGGCCAACACCCGATATAGGGGATAGGGAGCGGTTTCGGACACACAGCTCATGACAAACTGTTTGGATAAAGCCTCACTGCTTGTGAAGTTCCTTATACGTCATTTTAATGATACTTAAATGACTAAATGTAATTTAATAATGTTATTTTATAACTGTCTGATATTGGTTTGATTGGGCAACACATCTGAAGTGGTGAAAACAGTAATTAGTATTAAAACATACACTCACACATTATCAATAATAGGACATTGAAAAACAAGTAAGAGTACCTAACTTGCAGTAACTTAGCATTTAGTCTTTGAAAACATAGCAGGAATTGTATTGTATTGCAGTCATTTTGATATATAAAAGCCGAAAAGTTTCTTAATATCCATTCAATTAACAAAGCAGAACTGAAGTTATACTGTTATATTTCATAAGATAATATAAGTGAGTGAAATTTTTGCCTTATGCAAGCACTTATATCAATGACTGAATGTAAAAGGAAATAAATAACTTTTGAGCTTTAAGCACTAAAATATCAAGTATAAAGGAATCAGTTACTGAATGCAGAAAACCTGTATGTCAAGCACAAAAAAACAAACCGAAAGTGCTGTTATTTTATGCTCAGTAACCTGTACACGAAAATAATAATTCTAAGAATATTAAACTTGTAAGCAAGAAAACAAGTCTGATGCATGCAAGAATCAGAGCAATCACTGTACAGTATAAATGCAAGGAGGACAAGACCAATCCCCTTCAATACCACGACTGAGGTGCCCTTGAGCAAGGCGCCGAATCCCCAACTGCTCCCCGGGCGCTGCAGCAAAAAACATGGCTGCCTACTGCTCCGGGTGTGTGTTCACGGTGTGTGTGTGTGTTCACTGCTGTGTGTGTGCACTTTGGATGGGATAAATGCAGAGAACTAATTCCGAGTATGGGTCACCATACTTGGCCACATGTCACATGTCACGTCACTTAAAATATGCATGTAAAAAAATTATTAATAGCAGTTTAACATTTGAATATCATTGCTGTTATATTTTGAATACTGAAGATTCTAATAAGTCAATGTTAAATGTTAAATTTCTTATAAAGTACAAAAGTAGAGAGCAAAAAAAGACTAATATGATCTACTAAACAAAGTCTGTGCATTAACCACTTAAGGCCAAATTAATTGCAGAAGTTTAAGAATAATCACTCGCTGGAATGTTTTAGGAATATCGTTACATTGCAGCTATAGCAGCCATGCAGTTCTGAGCAGTTATCTGCTAGAAATAATTATTAGCTTGATGTAAAACATAAGGAAAATGTGAAATCTACACTCTAAAAAAATGCTGGGTCATTTCAACCCAACTTTGGGTCAAATATGGACTAACCCAGCTTTTGGGTTAAAAATGTAATTAAAAAAATTAACCCAACGTTTGGGTTAGTCCATATTTGACCCAAAGTTGGGTTGAAACAACCCATCATTTTCTGTACGTTTTGTATGTGTCCAGAATAAATTGTGTGAGTGGCGTGATAGCATTTTCTCAAAGCATAGCCAAATAATCCTAGTCAATAAGAAACTTGATTATATCATATCATAAATCATATTTTCCCCCTACATTTCTGAAGATATATGTAAAGAACAAGCCTTTAACAGAAAG
>NW_015505874.1:580839-581186 GCF_001515645.1 Sinocyclocheilus grahami
AAAAACATCCCGAATGCCCAACTACTGAATGACTGTCAATTGAGAATATTGTTTACTGATAATAGTGTAGTTCCAGCATCTACCAGCAGTTAGGGTGACCATATTTTAGTTTTCCAAAAAGAGGACAGTGGGTGCTGGCTGGGCCAGGCCGGGCGGGGCGGGGGGCTGGGGTGTGGTTGGTGGTTAAAGTAATGCCCAAAAGCGCCCAAAGCGCAATCTCAAATATCAAAACTCATTATGTCATTTCCATACCTAATATAGGCCTACATATTTTACAGTCACTGTTCTGCATATTGATCATCAACACAGCTAAAAAGCTTCCTACCAGTGGCCCTTCTTCACAAAAC
>NW_015505874.1:581407-582351 GCF_001515645.1 Sinocyclocheilus grahami
GAACCTTGAGTAAACCACACTTCTTGTGTCTGTGTCCTTCTGGTCCCGGGTACCCGCATCTGTGCTCCATCACTCAACCTGATCTAATCTTCTCAAACAATTTATTTTAACAGTTGTGGGCTCGTCCGGGAAGGGGGGATTATCCCTGTGAACCGGGAAAAGCACGCCAGAGATCAGGAAAGGACCTACAATAAAGGGGGTAAGTGTTTTTGGATATTTCTTAAAAGAAATACGAAACTTACCCCTGATCCGTTAGTGGTACTTCTGTTCCGTTGTTGTTACACTTCGGCTGGCAACAGTAATTATTTGATCATTATTAACGTGAGACGAGTGATTGAATGTACAATACTGATCACACTGTATTTTTGATCACGGCAGCATGCATTATTTATTAGGACCACCTAAGTAAAATATGGCTCAACTTACCCCACTCTCCCCTACATGTGCAGAACAAAATTGGATTTGGATTTGCTTACTTTTACCCAACTAAATGCAGCATATCTCCTGTTCTGACTTTTAATGGATTTATGAAGCAGATTTACCTAATAAAACAAAAGCTTCTAGTTTTGATAGCTCTCACATCACTCTTCTTGCAGTCAGTTTTAACATCAAAAGGACAGAACATACATATAATTATACCTTATTTCATTTAATATTTTATTGACTATCACATATTCAAACAGATTTGTTATTGAGACATAACATCCTGTCTGTATTAATAAGAATTACACTTTATGTGACTTCCTTATTCTCCGCAATCTCAAGCAGCACTCAAGTCTCAGTGGACACGTCTTCTGTCAAGAAATGGACTCTAGTTTCATGTATTCAACAGTTGATTCAGATGAAATACACTCTCAGTACAAAGGTAAGGATGGGGATATTATCAGTATTCATTACAATTTGTAATTATATCACTGTAGTAACTGTATAAAAAGTTTTTTTTT
>NW_015505874.1:582361-608919 GCF_001515645.1 Sinocyclocheilus grahami
GCGGGTAGCACAAATCGTCAGAACACCGGCCCTGCCTTTAACCCAATCAAGCCATGGCAACAGTTTAAAAGTAGCCCAATTCCAAAGAAGAAGAAAAAAACGTGGACTTGACAACCCTGCATCCAACACAAGCTGCAGGAGACAGATTTGACTGATTACGGGTTGAGAGGAGAGATGGCTGACAGACCATGCTGGAGGATTTGCTGCTCAACAGATCCTGAGCTCATTGACAAATATCTGATCTTCCTTTACACAGAGCGCACGTGATCACAAAATCGAAAGTGAACGTGAACAGTGAGCGCTCATCCAAAAGAGATTATATTCTCTGCATATTGATAGCGACCCCCTGATGCGCGAAAATTATATGCAATATTAGAATGTTTGCGGGAGTAGGCGGGACTGGACACAGTCCTCGCATGGCTCTAATACAAAAACACACACTAATGGCGACTGTAGAAAGCAAAAGCCAAACCCCGGACATTTCGGGCGATTTAGAAATCCTGGCCGGACGCATTTTTTAAGGTCCAAAAAGAGGATTTATGGTCACCCTATCATAGACCCCTCTTTTTTAGAGTGTCATGTCATCAAATATTTTAATACAATTGAATTTATATTTAACGTGATCACAGTTTAATAAAAAACATTGTAAGGTACTAATTATTTCATTATTTTATTTAAATTCCACGGTTATTCAAACAGTAAATTATATACCGAAAGCGAGCAAAGAATTTACATTATCACTAGTCTAGCATGAGTTTAAGCACTGTCAAACAACTCACATTATTATCACTGAAGCTGCCTACACTGTGAAATGAATCTCTTACTTTCATTGTACGTACATCTGCACTTTGTTGTTTATGATGAGAAAACTTAGGAGAGAGCAGAATTCAGTCAACGAGCGCGCGCACTGAACAAAACTCCAGCTTTTCAGCGTTGACTCATTTGAATGCTTCTGATTGGTCATCATTGCATTCATAAACTCAACAGAATCGTGTGTGATTGCTTATGATGTGCAACGCTGTAGAATGCGTAAAAAGAAATATTATGTGATATGCTCAGATAATGCCGCAATCAACACTTTTAATTTCATTTTGACTTTATTCGTGACAGGGAAATTCGAGCATGGCGCAGCGTCATTATGTCACGTCTGTAAACATAAAGAAGTTGTCCCGGCTAGTATGCTATATCGCACACTGCTTAGATATTTCTTAGGATTTTTAGTCTTGATCCCTTCCCTCTCAGCAGACCCGAACTTGGTTTGATGATTATGGAGAGCATCTGTAAGCCAGGGGCTGGAGGGTGTTGCACATGCTGGCCTGGGGGTGAGAGGACAGATATTGTCAAGGCAGAGATTGTCAGCAGCTACACTGACATCAAGAGAAGAAAAGTGGTTAGTTGTGGGAGGGAGGTAGAGACCACAAAGGAGAAATGTATAGCGGGGAGATAGCAGAGGTTACAGCAAAAGGAGACCAGACAACGAGTCAGTGGTGAACATGAAGGTAAACAGACAGAGAACTGGAGAAAGAAGTGGTCAGAGAGATGAAGTGGAGTAATGAGAAGGCCGTCAGTGGTACAGCTCACAGCATTTTATCCATTTATGCATTCCTGGGTAACTGAACCCTCAACACTGTCATGTAAATAAATAAATACAAATCTCAGAAAGTCAAGCATGTTGCTGCCAACACCAATGCCATGTGTTAAGAAAGCAGAAAGTTCACATGTAATGCTGAATGTGAAATAAGATGTAAATCTGTGAATCTGTTGTAAATATATAGATCTGTCAAAAGCATATTTAGATATTTGCCTAAAGCAACAGTGATGTATGAACGGGTGTGAAGTTGCCATTTGATTTCCTGTGGGCAGACTATAAGTGTTCATGTTTTCATGATGCTGGGAAGCCTTTCAAAGGAAAGTGATATTTTATTTGTATGTGTGTCACCAAGATTATTTATGTTTTTACAAGATTATTATCCAAGTAAATTTTAAGAGATTACCTAATCTATTAAATTATAAGAGAACCTAATCTTAAAATAGAATGATACTTGTGAATTTGATCCTTTCAACTAAAATTTCAGTACATTTCTCACATCTTTTGGGTAACAATGATTGCATTAAAATGACACTGGCATACATTCAGACAAGAATCGACAATGATGAAAGCAGATTTGAACTAACTTTAAACTCTGTTCTCAGTACAAGAGTACAATTCATAAACTGTCTGGTTGGGCCAAGCTGTCACAGGTGTTGAAAATCTATTTAGTTAAAAAATATATTATACAGAAATTAACCAAATGTAAATTCGGGCATAGTTCCAGACAGAAATTCTGTACTGATTCAAGGGTTCAGAAATAATTTTCTCATTAAATTTCTACCACAGGTAACTCCACTGAAGAGCAGGAAAGATTTTGTCCACCTAAATGGACAGAAGTTCTTCTGATTGTTTTTGCAGTCTCTCTGTTTTTTGCTCTTGGATGTCTCTGTGCTCTGAGTATACTGTGTGAGTATAACTAATAAATACAGTATAGTGGACATAACACATAGAGATGTATCAGTGACATCACTGCTTATATTTTGTCTTTAAACAGATGTCAGTGTTTCAGTGAAGCTGTCTGCCCAGGAAACTAATGTCACCAGTAATTTTTAACCCATTCAATACAGCAAAGTTTCATTAACAGTGCATAAAGAGAAAGGACTACAGGACTGACTTTGTCTGCTTTTTTTCTTGTTTTCTTCATAACTGCCTCTGTACCAGTCATGGTGAGAGAGACTGAGGAACTTCGAGCCAATTACACCAGAGTTACAGAAGATCTCCGCATTAACGATAGTGAGTTATGTTAGTTTCAGTCCTACTTGGACAAAGAGTACCACTTCTCAGCCAGCTTTGATTTAGCCTATTTGTTTTGTTTAGTATATACAAGTCAGTCTTTGGAATATATTTCTCCAACCACTTATTTTACTTATCTTTCTTCATAACTGTCTGTACCAGTCATGGTGAGAGAGCTTGCAGCCAACTACAGCATAGTTGGAGAACGACTGTCTTTTTATGAAGGTGAGCTGATTCCAGACCCTTTCAGACAGCGTTTGAACATTTCTGTACTATTTCAAGTATGTCATGGTCTGAAGAATGGATAAATTTTCATATGCTTTTATTTCAGCATTTACAGCTCAATCTTTGAACTGTGATATGAGCTTGGTATCTTTTCAAAACTAATAAACTTAATGTGATGCATATTTGTCAGTCAAATCATGGCATCATTTTTGAAATGCATGAATTCAAATAGCTGAGAACCAGCACAAACATGTTCATTGTGAAAATTACATTTATTCAGTTAAAAAGTATAAACATGGTTAAAATATGGCTAGCTGTGGATCAAGCAATACTCAGTTGGTTACAATGTATGAGATTGAAACCAATTGGATTTATTGATGATAAACACATAAGGTTCAAGGTTCTTTATTTGTCACCTACATATACATGTGATGCAATGTAGTGAAATGATTTTTCCATAGTTTCTCATCCCACAATGCAAAAATACTAACAACAATAATATAAAAAAAATTTTTTATATTATTGTTGAAAAAAAGAAAAATATATAAAGCCATAAACATAAATAAGATCGATACAGTGCAAATTATATATTTAATACTAATAAAATACTAATAAAAGTCTGCAGACTCATTCAGTGTCGTTATAATAGTCGGATTGCCTGAGGATAAAAATTCCTTCTCAGTCTCTCTGTGTTGGTTCTCAAAATCTGGTATCGCTTCCCTGATGGGAGCAATAACAGTAAACTGTGTCCAAGATGACAAAAGTCTTTAATAATTATTTTAGCCCTGGTCCTGCATCTCTGAATATACATTTTTGACATTTTTGATGTCAGGGAGCGAGGTCCTGATGGCTTTCTGTGCTGACCTTACAACTTGTCAATGCTTTCTGATCATGGTCCGTTGTACTTTCAAATCAGGAGATAATGCTCCCTGTGAGTAGGCTTTCCACGGCTCCAGTATAAAAAGTCCTCAACACTTTCTGTGAGACCTTGAACCTAGCCAACTGTCGTAAGTAGTAAATATGTTGATTTGCACTCCTCACAAGGTGATCTATATGCATTTTCCCCGGAAAGATCTTCTGTGAGATACTGTATACTCCAAGATATTTAAAACTGCTCACCCTTTCAACTGTGGCCCCACCGATCATCAAAGGGCTGTAATTCCTCACTTGCTTCCTCCCATAATCGATAATCATCTCCTTAGTCTTAGCAACATTCAAAGAGAGATTATTAATATGACATCACGTGAAGAGAGCATCCACTTCCTCAGGGTAGGCCTTCTCATCGTTTTTACTAATAAGGCCAAAACCACGGTGTCATCAGCAAACTTCACCAGTTTGTTAGAACTGTGTTTAGCCATGCAGTCGCTGGTATAATGAGACTAAGAGAGTAAAGCACAGGACTGAGGACACAGCCCTGGGGGGCTCCAATGTTGAGGGTGAGTGTAGAGGAGGAGTAGTTTCCCATTCTAACCACCTGGGGGTGTCCTGTCAAAAAGTCCATGATCCAGTGACAAATGGAAGAACTCAGCCCTAAATCTTGAAGCTTTTTGCAGAGGTTTAAGGGAACAACACTGTTAAAAGCAGAGCTATAGTCCACGAAAAGCATCCGCACATAGTTCCCTTTCCCCTGATCCAGATGTGAAAGAGCAGAGTGCAAAATATAGTTAAAAGCATAATCTGTAGAACTATTAGGCCTATGTGCAAACTGTAAGGGATCCAGACCGCTGGGGAGAGAGGAACAAATATAAGCTCTGACCAATCTTTCAAAACACTTCATTATTACAGAAGTGAGGGCCACAGGATGATAGTCGTTCAGAGAGGCAGGACAAGGGATTTTAGGGACTGGGATAATAATTGAAGACTTAAAACTTCTGGGAACTGGTTCTAATTGACTAGCACAGACTTTAAATACACGTGCAGGGATATTGTCTGGTCCACATGCTTTCCTGATGTTAATTTTGTATAGTTCTTTTCTAACATCCATTTCAGTAATGACCAGATCTTCATTTTCTCTTACCAAGCCCAAGATCCCATCTTTTAAATTTTCCCCATCTGTACTAGAATTACTAGCCTCAAATTGTGAATAAAATATATTTAAATAATTAAATAAGGAACCACTGGCATTAATTATAGAAGAGGATCTGGGTTTATATTCTGTTACAATTTGCATACTCTGCCGTAGCGCCCTAGAATCAGCCTGTTCAAATTGAGTCTCAATCTTGGCAAACTTGGTTATTGTGTATTTAAAATACATTGTTTATTAGTACTAAACTTACCTGTTTCTTACCCGTTTCATCTATGCATGACTGCCAAATATGCATCATGTTAAGTTTATTAGTTTATTAGTTAAGACTCTGTAATCCAAATGAATGGAAATGTTATATGCAATTCAAATAAATCTTAAATTTAGGCTTACATATATTTTGAGTGTGTTGAGCAGCCTTGTGGTTCTCGTCTTGGTAAATCTTCTGGAAAGAAACAGTGCTAATTCTAAGTGAAATTTCAGACAGCACTACAAAATGGCCAACACCCGATATAGGGGATAGGGAGCGGTTTCGGACACACAGCTCATGACAAACTGTTTGGATAAAGCCTCACTGCTTGTGAAGTTCCTTATACGTCATTTTAATGATACTTAAATGACTAAATGTAATTTAATAATGTTATTTTATAACTGTCTGATATTGGTTTGATTGGGCAACACATCTGAAGTGGTGAAAACAGTAATTAGTATTAAAACATACACTCACACATTATCAATAATAGGACATTGAAAAACAAGTAAGAGTACCTAACTTGCAGTAACTTAGCATTTAGTCTTTGAAAACATAGCAGGAATTGTATTGTATTGCAGTCATTTTGATATATAAAAGCCGAAAAGTTTCTTAATATCCATTCAATTAACAAAGCAGAACTGAAGTTATACTGTTATATTTCATAAGATAATATAAGTGAGTGAAATTTTTGCCTTATGCAAGCACTTATATCAATGACTGAATGTAAAAGGAAATAAATAACTTTTGAGCTTTAAGCACTAAAATATCAAGTATAAAGGAATCAGTTACTGAATGCAGAAAACCTGTATGTCAAGCACAAAAAAACAAACCGAAAGTGCTGTTATTTTATGCTCAGTAACCTGTACACGAAAATAGCTTCAGGTGGCAAATGCTCTCAGTACAGAGGTAAGATATTACTGACATGTTACAGAATGTTCTTTTGTTTGTTTGTTCGTGTGTTTGTTTAAATGATACCACAGAGTTCAGAAAGATAAAGAATTGAACACTTTTCTGAGAAGAACAGATATCAAGATCATACTAGGAAGATTATCACAGCAGAAAGACCTTTTGTGTAAATTGTTTCATTCATTAAACCACATTGCTATAATTTAAAGGACATAATATCAAATTAGTATTTCTTTCAATAAATACTGTAACTCTTTATCACATGACCAATATCAAGAATCCTCATTTTGTTAGTATTAGTCTTAATTCCCCTCAAATGCTTTGAGGTCTTTTAAAGAACACAAAGAACAATGGCCATAAAGTCAAATTTAAGAGAAAAGTTACGCAGAACCTATTAGTGGTGACGCTCTCACGTTAGCCACATCTGCACACAACGTCTTTTAGAAATATCTCACGAAAGAGACTGCTGGACGACCTGTTTGACCGTTATAAAAAGATGTCCCTGAGCTAATCAAATATTTGATCAGTTTTAACAACTTTATATTTCTGTATAATTTTTTTCTCCAATGACTGGAGTACCTAATTTTGTTGGATATATCCTAATAGGGATACTGAGTTCAATTGAATGTTCATGTTAAATTTTGTTTACATTTGTGAATTAATTTTTAAAAATGTAACTGGTTTTGTAAAATTGGCACATTGAACCTAATCAAATTGTAATCCTATCACAGCATGTTTTGAGCGATCTACAAAAATTGTACAGCTAAGAGAACTGATGTCAGAATATATCATGATGAACGTCCAATTTACACCTTGAACCTATTCAGAAATACATCACTGACCCCAAAAGGAGGACCTTAAATGTCAGGGATTGAGAAGTTACTTGTCTGGGACACTTTATCACTGCAACACTTCATTTCTGACCCCAGGCACTTTCCCAAAATGGAGTTATTTGTTCTGATTGTTCTGGATTTCTCTCTTGTTTGTGCTGTTGGAGGTCTCTGTGCTCTAGGAATGCTTTGTGAGCATAACTCATAACTGATACTATATTAAATTAGTTCATTATTTAAATACAATTAATTGTATTCAATTGTATTGAATTGTGATGAGTGTATGTTCCTCCATCTCTTTGCATGCTGAATTATAACTGATCTTGTCTGCCTTTCATACTGTATATCTAAAACTTTGGCGTGTATATGCTACGCGATGGGTAGGTTTAGGGTTGTGGGGTAGATGCGTATCATATGTACGCGAAATCTGCGTATCATATGCACGCGAAATCTGCGTATCATATGCACGCGAAAACTGAGTATTATATGCACGCCAAACACATGCGTATCATATGCACGCCAAAGTCCATTTTTGCGCATCAATACCACGAGTTTTCGTTTTTATTTGGCGTACTATTTATACGCATTTTCATGAGACCGGGCTCCAATTTTATATCACTGCATTGTTGATTCATACATGGAGCCAAATAAAAATAAGAAAATAAGATGTTCCAAAGCAGCTCTGATGCGCCATTTAATTGACAGAATCAAAAGCTAAAACATAAGCTTATACTTAAAACATAAACATTATTGAAAGAGGAGTTTGAAGTTTAGCTTGGAACACTTTTTAACTTGCTTGTCCAAAGCTGCTTGACACCATGCACTGCTGCTGCTGTTTTGTCTTTAATCAGATAATAATACCCTTGCTGATTTTGAATAACTGAACAAGAAGCACATCATGGTTTCAATGCAACTGTCATCTCAAGAGAAGAACAGCACAAGTTTCATAAATGATAAAGCACATTAAGTTCCAGTGATCCCCTGGTAGATGTTGGAACTACACTATTATCAACAGACATAATTCTCATTTGACAGTATTGTGCATTCTGACTTTAAAAAAAAAAAGAAAATAAAAAAATGTTTTGTAGCAAAACATAACTGAATATAAAGTCTATGGACAGATCAATTTCTGCAACATTTCTCATGTCACTCATCTGCTTTCTACAAGGCTTTTCTTACATTTAGTTATTTATTACACTCTTTTTTATCATTAAAGCGACTTACAAATGAGGAACTTCAAACAATTTATCATCAATGGAGCTGCATTAGTGACCTCTTGTGGAGTAAAGAACAGAGAAATACAAAGTGGCAGAACAGGCAAAAATACATGTAAAAATACAAAATTATCAGTGATTAAATTTCATCCAAATTCTCACAAAAACCTACTGTATTGCTTAAGGAGACTTGAAATAGCTGTTGTGCACATTACATTTACATTATAGCACACAAGTCTTGTACTATCCTTAAAGGTTAATGAACATTTATTTTTAGACACAAAACAGATTTAGCTATTTTTTAAACTTCTGCAGTTAGCTAACGCTGTTTATTCACATGAGATTTAATAACAAGAAATCCCACAAGGCTGCCATCTGCTAACCACAGCAGTTTCATATATGATACTAAAGAATCAAACTGACTGCAGGGTGAGTGATGTTTAAGGTAACAAAAAACGTAAGACAGGATAGATAATAGAGCTTTCAGTTAAATTCACTGAAGGAAAAATACAGCATTTGTAATATGAAATGAGTAAGCAAATTCAAAAGAGCCTTGTTTTGTGTGCACATAAACACAGACCTTTTAATTGCTATCACTGATGGGGTAAACTGATATTCCTTTTCACAGATAAACTTTTTTCATCTTCTCTCATGTATGTTTTAAGTGGCATTAACACAAAATACTAAATCAACTAAAATTGTTTTAACAGTTTAGTTGAATAACTGAATAAGACAAAGCAGAATCCTAGTTAAAGAGATTCATCTGTAAGGTATTTATTCTATGACTTACCTGCAGGTGTGTATGTGGGTATACCAAGGCCTATTGATGGTTGTTTTGTATTTCTTCCATTTCCGAATAATCGCACCAACAGTTGTCTCCTTCTCACCAAGCTTCTTGCTGATGGTCTTGTAGCCCATTCCAGCCTTGTGCAGATCTACAATATTGTCTCTGACATCCTTTGACAGCTCTTTGGTCTTGCCCATGGTGGTGGGAGAGGTTGGAATGGAAGATACAGATTGTGTGGACGAGCTGATGTTAGAGTAACTTCTTAAAGTGGCAGGACTAATCTGTGTTCCACATGGGCACATAACCAGTCTGTGGGAGCCAGAATTATTGCTGGTTGGTAGGGGATCAAATACTCATTTCACTCACTGAAATGCAAATCAATTTCTAAACTTTATATAACCTGTTTTTTTCTGGATATTCTTTCTCTGTCTATTAAAATAAACCTACCATACAAATTACAGACCCTTCATTTCTTTGTAAGTGGGCAAACTTGCAAAATCAGCAGGGGATCAAATAAATATGTTCCCCACTGTATATATACAGTATAAGCCATCGGCCACCCTGCTCTCTAAGGTATCGGCATCAGCTGTCAAAAATCAATGTCGGTCAACCACTACTAGTAATGGTATTGATCAGCATTTGTGCAAACAGTTGACACAAAATGAGTATAATTACAAAAAAAAAAATTTTCAAACCATCCGCGATGAAACCACGAGTGCTTGAATCTCAAGAGGAAGAAACCAAACAAAACCACTCACTGTTTCCTGCACTGTTGCTGCAGAAATTGTTAACCCAAGCTGTGAAGTGCTTCCGGCTTGAGTTTGGCAAGTAATTTGTATTCAATGAGATAAAAGATGTGTAAAATAACCCAAAAAAATGTCCCCTTTATGATGCCCTGATCTCTAAAATTAAAGAGACACACTGGATTGGTCTTGGTGATTTGGACAATGAAGGACACTGGGTTTGGGTGAATAACCAAATTCTCAATGAAACTGGAGTACAGTAAGAACTATCTGTCATAAATCACTGTAGAATAAATACAGCAGGTAAACGCCGTAGTTTGAATGACAAATGATTGTGAATTTATTAGCTGAGAGCCAAAAAAGTAATAAAAACAACATAAAACACGACCATCCCAGATGTGAATCAATAACCTAAACTATAGCTGTTTTAATAATAACAATAATTTAAAAAATTGTTCTTTACCAATACTGTTTGTTTCTTAAAGGTTCTTGTTCAGTGAGGGGCAGACAGAACCTGATAACTGGAGAAACCATGTCTGGAGAGAACTGTGCTAGTCTGGGAGATGAGAATGGCAACTTTCAATCTTTTTTGAAGCTTCTTTTAAAAAGACATAAAATTAGCGAGAGGGATTTGCTTTCTCATGTAAAGTTAACTTACAGTATAAGACTCATGTGTTATAGCTAAATGAATAGTGTAAATGTAATGTGTACTATTGCCATTTTAAGTCTTCTGAAGCCATATAGTAAGTTTGTGTGAGAAGCAGAAAATAATTTAATCACTTATAATCTGATGATTTTGCATGTTCACAACGTAATGCAGCATGCTCTACAGCTTTACTGATTTCTTAGTATGATAAATTGCTTGTTAAGTTGCTTGGATAAAAGAGTGGACTAGGACTTGATGTAAATGTTATTTTACAACCGTCTGATTTATTGGGTGACATCTGAAGGGACGAAAACAGGGAAAAGCATGTTTTGATGCTGAAGAAACATCTACTATACCATTATGATTTTTTTTATTATAACTACTGCAAAATAATAATAATACATTTTAGGAGGTGGCATTAACTGCTGCAGCAAAATCTAAAATCTATATTTTATTATACCTTATTTTCACATCAATCACATACCCAAACATATAGTTGCTCTGTTTGTTTTTCAGACCCATAACATCCTGTCTGTATTAATAAGGATGACACTTTGTGACTTCCTTATTCTCAGCTATCTCAACCAGCACTAGTCTCAAAGGGCACGTCTTTTGTCTCATTAGAGAGTAGTGCACGTCTCATGGATTCAATGTATGAAAATTCTAGCTTCATACTTGCAACAGTTGCTTCAGGTGAGAAATGCTCTCGATACAAAGGTAAGGCTTAAATATTAGCAGTATGCATTCATTTCTATTTTAATGATTTAGGACTGGTTTTCTTATGTTCATTCAACAAATACACATTTGGTAGACACTTTTGTCCAAAGCAACTTACATTGTATTCAAGTAAAAGATTTGATCTGTTCATGCACTCCCTGGGAATCAAACACAGTCATTTTTCATTAAAGAAAAAAAGAAATGTCTTTAAAATTTGAACACATTGTTTTCTATGAGTGCATGCAAACTGGTGTGCGACTGTAACCGGGATGAGTCGCAACGACTCGGCTACCCCTCTGCCTTGTGTTGTGTGGAATAAAGACTGGAGTCGGTCTGCTAGTTCAGTGGTTTTTCTTTTATCCAAGAGGCTGTGTAATCTGCATAAGCTAGAAACATGTAGTTATCAATCATTGTACAATCAATTTGCCACCTTCTGCTCGCTCTGCTCAGACCTCCCGCGGACCAAAGCAAGAGCGCAATATAGAGAATCTCATATTTCACAGTAATAAAGAAGTAATATAAAGAAAATAGTAATAATATAACTAATATCACATCAAGTACATTACTATATAAGCAGAACATGTCTTACATAAAATACTTCCCTTAATGCAGTCAACAGTGAATACCAAAGAAATATCACAGTATACATTGGCACTATGCATCACACACTTAGGCCTATTATTCAAATTCAACTTATATAATGTACCTCTTCAATCGCCCACATTGAAGCATTTGATATATATAACAACATCAAGTTCGAACACGCATAACAAAGAAATCACCAAAACACATAAAAATACATAATCATACCTGCATAAGTTGGAAACATAGTTACAATCAATTAGCCTGCTTCTGCTAGACATCCAAGCAAAGAAGAGAAATTAGCACGCTTCACAGGCTAACTTCCACAGTAACATACAATGGCACACTGCATTACTGCTTTGGTTAAAACATAGTTCTAAGGAAAGGTAACATACTCGCGTTTCTCATTTACACTTTTTAACAAAACACAGATCAATTAATTAGTGGTTATTTCCCTTTTAACACTCTTTTGAATGGGATTGAACAAAATTCATCCCTGGCTCTGAAGTTACATAATATTTTAATATAAAAATGAAATAATATTTGTAAATTCTATTCATCGAATGATAATATCAGTACATTTATAATACAGTACATAAAACACACTCAGAGTCAACTATAATGAAGGTAGATTTCAACTAAGTTTGGATTGCGTTCTCAGGACAAGAGTACAAATGTGAGGTTGGGACATGTTGTCTTATATATATATATGTATATATATATATATATATATATATATGTCAGAAGTTAGGCAAATATAAATTCTGGAAAAGTTCTGGACAGAAATAATACACTGATTCAAAGGTACCTTTAATCAAATTTATAACCACAGGTAACTCCACTCTCCCTAAACGGACTAAAGTTCTTCTGATTGTTTTTGCTGTCTGTCTGGTTTTTGCTCTTGGAGGTTTCTGTATTCTGGGGATACTGTGTGAGTATAACTGATATATTTATATTATGATAGATACAGATACACAGTACCAAGAAAACGTATGTTAACCCATTGGAATTGAATGGGATTTATGCATTAATTGGTCATGAAATGTTATCTGATCCTCACCAAAGTTACAAACCCGATTCCAAAAAAGTTGGGACACTGTACAAATTGTGAGTAAAAAAGGAACGGAATAATTTACAAATCTCATTCCCTTAAAATGATACATTTTCTCAGTTTAAACATTTGCTATGTCATCTATGTTGTATTCTGAATAAAATATTGAAATTTGAAACTTCCACATCATTGCATTCTGTTTTTATTCACAATTTGTACAGTGTCCCAACTTTTTTGGAATCGGGTTTGTACAACAGACAAACGCAATGTTCGCTTAAGCGAACAACACACAAACAATTATAATCTTCCACGTCTTTACAAATAAGTACATTTCTTCTGAAAAATTCAGGACCTACACAGTTTTGTTTGTTCTAGCATTCACCAGTGTGAAAACACAAATCTCAAAATCCCAGTCACTGCTTTAATGATGCAAATATGCAGAACATGCTGGAAAACCAACTAGGACCTGGGGGATTTTTCAGAAGAACAGTGGCCCGTTTAACTGCTCAGGACAAAACAAGGGACTCGTGAATAACTCATGAAACTCAAAATAATGAAAATAAAATTAATTAAAAATAGAATGTTGGTAATGGTAAAGCTCACTTACATGATTTTTTTCCACTGCACTGTGAATGTTTAATGGTATGTGTTCAATAAAGACATGAAAGATTATGTATGTGTGTGTGTGTGTGTGTGTGTGTGTTGTTAGCTTAAGCACATTGTGTTTGTCTGTACTTGTGACTTTGGTGAAGATCAGTTGACATGTTATGTCCAATCAAGGCAGAACACCAACTATTTACAATGGGTTCACATACTTTTTCTTGACACTGTAGATATATCAGTGACATCACTGCTACTGTTTTGTCTTTAATCAGATGCCAATGTTTCAATGCAACTGTCTGCCCAGAAAACTAATAACACAAGTGAGTACAATATGTTTAAGAATCCAAGAAACATGTTTCATTAACAGTGTGTTAAGAGAAAGGACTACAAGAGTGAATTTGTCTGCTTGCTTTTGTTTTCCATTTTTTTCTTAACTGTTTCTGTACCAGTCATGACAAGACGGCTTGAGGAACTTACAGCCAATGGCAATTACAGCAGAGTTATTGAACATCTCCACATCAACAATAGAGAGTTATGTTAGGTTCAGACTCATGCACCTACTAGGACAAAGTGTAGCCTACTAATTCCGAACCGGCTTTGATTCAACTCATTTCTTTTTGTTAAGCAAATACAAGTCAGTCTTTTGAACATATTTCTCCAACCACTTGTTTTCTTTTTCTTAATAACTGTTTCTGAACCAGTCATGGTGAGAAATATTGAGGAACTTACAGCCAACTGCACCAGAGTTAGAGAACAACTGTCCATTTATGAAGGTGAGCCATCTGTACTTCAGACCCATGAAAGATTAGGCAAAGAGTTTGAAAATTTCTGCATATTAAACCAAACTTCCTTTTTTTTCATTTCAAAACCATCATGAAGTAAACAAAGGATCATTTTTATATGCTTTTTATTTCAGCATTTACAGCTCAGTCTTTGAACTGTGATATGAGCTTGACATCTTTTCATGGAAAGTTGTACTTCTTCAGCTGTAATGAACTGAGCTGGTCAAGCAGTCGTGCTTTCTGTGTTTCAAAAGGAGCTGATCTGGTCACCATAACCAGCCTAACAGAACAGGTGAGAAAATTTCAAGTTGGATGTAAGTTAAATCAAAGAATGATATGTTTGACCTGTTTAAATCACAATATTCAGAAACAGCATTGCATGTGATGTTTTCTCCATTAGAACTTTCTGGTTTCTAAAATTAAAGCATGGCACTGGATTGGTCTCAATGATCTGGAAACTGAAGGACGCTGGGTTTGGGTGAATAACCAAACTCTCAATGAAACTGGAGTACAGTAAGAACTCTGACTACAATTACTTAAGTTAATCAATGTAACAAAAACACATAAAAAAATTACTTTATTATTACCGTTCATCATGATCACTATATTACTGGAACGTTTAACTCTTTGCATAATGGCATAATGGCATGTTTTTAAAAAAAAAAAGCTACAGCATGGTTTTTTACAAAATATTATTGCAGGATAAATATTGTTTTTACTCTGATCGCCTGTTTCTGCTTTTGAAGGTTTTGGTACAAGAGAGAATCTGGGAAAAGTGAACCTGATAACTGGAAAGAAGCGGAAAACTGTGCAATTATGAAAAATGATTTAAACTATTTAGAAAGTTGGTTTGATGTTTTTTGCAAATATCGGATGAAGTTTATCTGTGAAAAGAAATATTAATTTACCTCCGTCAGTGCTGCTAATATTGATGAGGTCTATTTTGTATATGCATAGAAAACAAGGCTTTTTTGGATTTGCTTACTCAGAATAAAAATGCTATTCTTTTCTCCAGTGATTATTATTATCTATTATTATGTAATTGTTACTAATTATTACAACTACAGACTGTACATGCCAATACAAATGCATTTTATTTTGATGCCTCACACATCACTCATTTTGCAGTCAACTGAAGTGCTTTAGTATCAGATATGAAACTGCTGTGCACTCAAAACATATTTTGGCCTAAATGTATATATTTTTGAATTGCACATGTCCATCCATTTGGATTACACAGTTTTACTAAACGTTATGCATATTTCTCAGTCATACATAAATGACACTTTCTGCACTCAAAAAATCATGAAAATCATTATTTTATCATTTAAATAATCATTTTCAAAATATATTCAAATAGCAAATCCGTTCATTGTGAAAACAATTTTTAAAACAATGAATTCAGTTAAAGTATGAACCTTTAAAATATGGCTAGCTGTGGAACAAGCAATATGTAGTGTTTGACATCGAAACAAATTTGATTTATTGATGATATATATAAAAATTACAGTGTATTTAAAGTTTATACTATGCATCACAGTTTGTTTATATGTGTAATTTTTTGAATGTGTTGAGCAGACAAACTTTAGGGATAGTATAAAGACTTGTGTGCTTTATCGAAATGTTTAACTGAACTGAAGATAATCTGATAATTTTGCATTAATGTTTTTTTTTCTTTCAATTTTTGCATTTTGCACTTTTTTTCTGCTTGTTCAGTTACTTTGTAATTCTCTCTTCTTTTCTCCAGCAGAGGTCACTAATGCAGTGTCCTCTACAGCTTTATTGATGAGAAATTGATTGTGAAGTTCCTAATCTGTAAGGCTCTTTGATGATAAATAAATGACTAAATGTAATTTAGTAATGTTATTATATAACTCTCTGATATTGATATTGGGTGACACATCTGAAGGGGTGAAAACAGGAAAAGCCTTTTAGAAGAAAATTACTGAGTATTTTTTCACTATTCACTATTTATTTTTGTTTTCTTTACAAAAATAATACATTTAAAAAATAACTTTAATCTTTTGACAGCCCTATCATAATTTATAGTTTTAATGAAACAAAATTAGCAAATAAATCAGCACATTTAAACAAAATAAGCCAAATTAAATGTTCTCTCTGTTCCCTACTAAATGTCACTATTGCATTTTTATTTAACATCCCTGCCATCCAGCTGTGGATTCATGAGTAAGTGAGCTGTGGCCTGGATCATTATAAAACAAATTCAATGAGTCGGTGAGGTTTTGAGGTTTCAAGAACCAACTTGAGTGAAACAGTCAATTCAGATTATCAGCTTTGTGGACCAGTTCCACAGTTTCATTAAAAAGATCCTATTCAGAAGAATGATTTGTTCATTACTGACCGTATGTCCGAAACACCTGTGAGTGGAGTGACAGCATTTTCTCAAAGCATAGCTAAAAATATCCTAGTCAATAAGAAACTTGCTTATATTATATTTATATAACATATTTTCCCCCTACATTTCTGAAGATATTTTTTAAAGGACAAACTTTTAACAGAAAATCTTTCATAACTGTAGTTCACTTTCTGAGTTCGAGGTTTGAAACTTCCTGCATGTTTCCACAGTATCTATTAATACAGCTACAGATGCACACAACAGCATCATACACCTTCTGCATCAGTATGTATGTGCAATTATAGCCTATTTTACATACAGAAAAATATATGTTTGTTTAAATATTATAGGAGTGAGTGTTTTTGAGTTGCATATTGCCAGTTAAATGTTTATTAAAACGTTAACATTGTGCTTGTAAATGCTGAGATTCAATCATTACATTTTACCTCTAACCACTAATCAAGTTTAATCTGTTCCTCTTCTTCACTTTGTACCCTGCTTGCTTATTTGTCTGTACAAATGACTCTTATTACTGTACTAATATGTCTGCGTCTTCTGTGCTTCCAGTGAACACTCAACCAACCATCAGGGTCGTGAAATGAATTCAAACTATGAAAATGTTGATTACTTGTCTTCAGCAACAGCTTCAGGTGGCAAATGCTCTCAGTACAGAGGTAAGATATTACTGACATGTTACAGAATGTTTTTTTGTTTAAATGATAACACAGAGTTCAGAAAGATAAAGAATTGAACACTTTTACAGGACACAAGGAACAATGGCTATAAAGTAAAATTGTACAATTTTAGAGAAAAATTGTGCAGAACTTTTTAGGGGTATAACTGTGCATTGATATGGACTGATAGGTTGCATTGGTGCAACGAATTAAAAAAATATTTATTTAAGACTGATATTTTGACATATTTTGATGCTTTCATGTTAGCCACATTTTGTTTGACCGTTATAAAAAGTTGTCAAATTGTCATCAAATATTTGTTCAGTTGTACTACTGGAGCACCTAATTTTGTTGGATATATCATAATAGGGATACTATTATCCATTTCTAAAAAAATTCAGAGTTCAGTTAAATGTTCATGTTATATTTTGGTTGCATTTGTGAATTCATAAAAAAAATGTACATGGTGTGTAAACCTGGCAACTATATATATATATAAACTTTATATAAACTATATATAGAGAGAGAGACAGAGAGAGAGAGAGAGAGCTGGGTAGATGACTTGAAAATTGTAATCCATTACTGATTCCAAATTACATGATATATAATCAGACTACTTTTTGATTAATTTTAGATTACTTTTGACCTACGTAACTAGTTTATCATATTGATTTAAATAGGATAATCTTGTAAAAAATAAAAATGCAAAGAAAAAGAAAATATATTAAATTTCTTGTTTCATTACATTATGTCAAGGTTTCCCAAACTAGGGCTCGTGAAGGAACTACAGGGTGTTCACGAGTTTAATGAAAAGCTAGTAATTACATCATAAAAAATTTAAAATGTTAAATTAAAATAAAATAAACTTACTAAAAAAATTGTATAATTTGTTTACTTGACATTAACCAATGTCAGAGAACCATGAACATGCAAATGTGTTACTTATTAACTTATTACCTTAAAATCTCAGAGGGGGACTTCAAATAAATATTCTAAGTGAAAGAGATTCGGCTGATGATAAAAAAAAAAGTTTGGAATCCCTGCATTGCATGTAAATAAGAAATACCGTGAATTTTTGCATTTTAATGTGTTTAAAAAAAGAAAAAAGCCTTCCAAAGACATAGTAATGAGGGATAATTCAAATAAATATTGTGTTCATCAGTAGTTGTTGCAATGTTGAAATGTTGCGAAAACACTTATTAAAATGAAAAAGATTTTTGTAAATCCAGTGGTCAAATGCTGTGTGGCTTCTGTGAGGCCTCCAGACGAGTGACTGGTCCTTGTGTGAATGTCCACAAAACAGACTTTCTGAATGTATAGAAGCTATTTTATCTAGGCTATTTTAGAAAGGAGCATTCAAAAGATGAAAAGGGGAATTACAGAGAATCAATAAATTATGAATGATTTATTGCTATTGTGTGAATAATATGTAATCATGAAATCAATAACTCATTGGCTGATGCATTAACATCCTTCACACGCTAAACTTATATTTAAATGGTATTTATACGTCAAAGTATATAGTTCTTATGTTGTTTTGAAGAAACACCCCTGCCAAAAGCAGAAATAAACATTAGATATTTGCTAAGGCAAGAGTGATGTGTGAAGTTTACCATTTGACTTCCTGTAGGCCTGAAGTGTTCATGTTCTCAAAGATGCTTTGATCAGCAGATATGTTTCTCATGTGTGTCATGATGAGAAGTTGTCCCACAGGTGCAGCTGTCAAAAGATCTTTATCTTAGCTGCTATTTGAGGTTTTCAATCAGATATCCAGTTATACAAATGCTTGTTTTTTCCTAGAAGTTTTGTTTTTAGTCGTTTTAAAACTACAATTTAGGCTATATATATATTATATATATATATATATATATACACACACACACACACACACACACACACACACACACAGGGCTGCTGCTGGCCAAATGGGTGCCCTAAGCAGAATTGTATTGTTGTGCCCCCTCCCCAAAATATTCACTAGTAAGGGAGTCAGCACACTAGTGAGGGAGTCAGTCCGAGTGAGAGTTAATGGACTTAAATCACCTGATTACCTAAAAACACTAAAAACTAACAATAAATAATGATAATAAACAAATTAATAAAAGAACAGAAATTACACAAATATTATTTACTTTGATTACTAGGTATTTAATGATTAGTATATTACACACTTTTAAAAAACGCTATTGTTTGTCAAAGTTGTCTAGTTTTGAGCAGCAGGACTCGTCAGCGTGCGGAGATTCGAATCACTGAATCATGAATCATTTGATTCAACTGACTCGGAGTTCGAAAAGCTCCGTTTCCCTTTCATGGGAACTTCGAACTGCGTCCTCTAGGGGTCGCTATGGGGAACGCCTCGTCGTGACCCGTGTCTGAAGCATACATTGAAAAAACACCAACTCGTTGGCCGGCGACAGCCATGACGTCACTACCGGTGCGACTACAGTATAAATCGGTGCCGGGAGCTACACATCGTTCTCTTCTTCGTCTTCATTGACTGTTCTGTTTGAAGCGTGCATTTTCAAGGAAAAAGTAAGAGCTATCTATTTATTATGGCGAGCACTAGTAGAGCATTTAGAAGGTGTGTGCATCCGTGTCAGCGCTATTTGACACCAGATGACACACACGATTTATGTGTTGTTTGTTTGGGCGAGGAGCACGCACGCGGTGTCCTCGAGGGGGCAATCTGCGTGCATTGTGAGTTTTTTCCAATGAAAAAACTCCGTTCTCGTTTGTCTCTCTTTTCAAGTAAAGAGGGGCAGCCATCTGCTTCCCGCGGTTCAGGACCCTCCGCTGCTGAGGCACGGAGGAGAATGAGCTCGTGGGGATCTCAGGTGGACCTGGCCGATGAGTTTAGAGAGGGGCTTTCCTTCTCGCGCTCATCGGCGGGGGGCGAGAGACAGCCACTGGAGGATGATGTTCTCTCTTTAACATCATCTGATCCAGGGGCCAGTGCTCTGCTGGGGTCAGCCCAGGAAGAGCAGGAAATGGATGATGAGAGCGGAGAAGCTGAGGCTGAGCCTTCTCAATCCTCCTGCCCTGCGTATGATGAGCTCTTAGAGGTTATGGGTCGCGCCACGGCAAGACTTGACTTGCCATGGAAGCGGACTAAGGAAGTGGCGTCGCGAGGTCGTCTCGACGAACGTTATCTTTCTGGCCATAACCCTCCAGCTCAGGTGAGTCTTCCTTTCCTTCCTGATCTCCATACTGAGATCGAGAAGGAATGGAAGAAGCCGTTTTCCTCACGCATCCATCGGTTTCAGCATACCAGTTATGCGAATATCGAGGCGGTGCGCGAAAACGGCTATGAGAGAATGCCCCCTGTAGAAGAGACGCTAGCTAGCTATCTCTCTATGGGAGAGACATCATCTCTCAAAACTCCCTCCTTGCCATCCATGCCTCTTCAAGCTACATCTAAAATGAATGGCAAGGCATACGCAGCAGCAGGTTAGGCTGTTGCTTCACTGCACACGATGGCGGTGCTTCAAGCATACCAGGCTGATCTGCTGAAAGACCTGGATAAAGGCGAGGGCCTTTCTTCTGATGAGATGGCTGAGTTACGCCGCACCACGGATCTTGCTCTTCGTGCTACTAAGCAGGCTGCCTCTGCCATGGGCAGATCTATGGCAGCGATGGTAGTAACGGAGAGGCAGCTGTGGGTAAACCTGGCAGACATCGGGAAGAAAGAAAGGGGTTTTCTTCTCGATGCCCCGGTTTCGCCCTCTGAACTTTTTGGTACATCCGTTGAGGCGGTCGTCGAAAAGTTCAGGGAGGCGAAGGCGCGCTCAGCGGCCTTCAAAACCTTCATTCCGCGAAGGTCCAGGTCTGAGCCCGAACAACCCAGGGGTCCTGGTCCGTCTCGATTTGAGGATCAGAGACGAGCACAGAAGGCTAGTGTCGCGACTCGCGCTCCTCCTCCGCCTGCGGGTAGGGGTAGGAAGTATCGTGGGTCGAAGGGAGGTAGGCAGGACCTGAGGGATGTGATCCAGACAAGGCGTCAGCGCTTTTGTCCGGATCAGAGTAATACTTAGGTATCCACTCTTTTCCTCAGGGGGTGTAACATCTACCCCTTTCTTCCCCTTCCTAATTCCCCTGTAACCACCATATCGCCACCTGACCGAGGTCAGGTGGAAGCTTCCTGCATAACAGTCTCCTTCTGGACCTATGATGTTTTGGTTGGTTCTATGGTTATCATAGTAACCACCTTACTGAAGGTCCGGTCTAGAGGCTTTTCCGGACAGAGCTCCAACGCGGGAGCCGTGGTGGGTGAGTACGATCCATGTCTAAATATATGTATATAAATATATGTATGTGCTATGGAATTGGTGGTTGTGTGTACCCTTCTGCTAGTTTCTTTGCAGTGTTTCCCGTGCTGGGTTCAGAAACCGGGTGCTCGACTTGCAGTGTTTATTTCACTCGTCGAGATATGTCCAGAAGGTAAGTAAGGTTTCTGTTTCATACTTCCTGGATCATGCGGCTATAACACAGGCTTCTGCGGGAGTTTTGTGATTATCAGGCCTCCGGTGTCACTGCAGAAAATTTCCTGGACGTCCGGGCTGGGGTTTACGCTTTCATGCTACCCTGACTGGTCTACCGTATCCGGGTCGCCCTGAGGGGTTTTTCCCGATCACCAGGATATCCCCTTGAGGCATCACCCCCCCTCACCATTGAGGGTTATTGTGAGTATGATGTTTCTTTCGAGCGTTAATCCTCTCTGAGGAGTTAGATTCCTCGCTCCATGGGCTGTCCTCGTGGTAGTATTGAGACAATGCTCCCCTTTTATCAAAGGGTTACCTGAATGAGAGTTTGGCTAGACTGCAGTGTGCTTACCCCTCTGATTTTTCAATCATGCTGCAGGTCGAGCTCCCTCTCGTTGAGAGCTGGGTTTGTGCTCCCTCAGCCAAGGTAAACTACTGCTAGCGTTCCTGCATTGGAACATGCTGTAGGCCGAGCCCCCTTCTCGACTGAGAACTAGGTGTGTTGCCCCCACAGCTAAGTAAACTATTGCTAGCTGTTCCAGTTTGGAACATGCTGCAGGTCGAGCCCCGTCTCGGTTTGAGAGCTGAGTGTGTTGCTCCCTCAGCTGAATAACTGCTAGCTGTTCCACCATGGGAACATGCTGTAGGTTGAGCTCCCTCTCCATTGAGAGCTGGATGTTCTCCCCCAGCTACAGATTTACTGCTAGCCACTCCAGCATTATAGCCGTAGATATAGCGTCTGGGGATACGCTATTTTTATCTATAGGCTGCCTTTTCAGGGTGCCACGAGAACCCCTAGAACGGTATGCAAGTGTAGTGCACGTTATGCTTTGCCCCCTTTTCTAAAATCCACATAAGTGGTAAGTGTGCACGTTATGCTTTGCCCACTTTTCTAAAATCCACATAAGTGGTAAGTGTGCACGTTATGCTTTGCCCACTTTTCTAAAATCCACATAAGTGGTAAGTGTGCACGTTATGCTTTGCCCACTTTTCTAAAATCCACATAGCTGGTAAGTGCGCACGTTATGCTTTGCCCACTTTTCTAAAAATCCTGTATGGTAAGAGCTACGCGCAAGACTTCGTGCTCTTTTTGAGTGGTTTAAAACCCCGGTTCTGCCTTGGGCACCACTCCCCCTATGTATCCTCTGGATACCTACTTAGCAGGGTATTGCTACTAAGGATCTGTTGAGACAGTTCCTTCACCACAAGACAAACGTGCGGTAGCCCCTGTGTGACAGACCAAGACTAGTATGATTCTAGGCTCTTGGTCGTATTCCCTTAAAGGAATCTGTTTCTGATTCCAAGCCTTGAGCTCTACCCCGGGCCCAGGAGTCTGGCCCTAACAGGTAAGTAGTTTGGGGTATGTAGCTAGGCCTTTGGCCGTAGGGAATAACGTCACTGACAGCCGTCTAAACGTCCCAGGGGCAACTCCCATAGCAATATGGTAGAGTTGGTTCTTAGTGCTCGCCATGGTTCTGGCTTGCACTCCCCTCAGCATGGCGGCGTGGGGATACCGTTCCCCATAGCGACCCCTAGAGGACGCAGTTCGAAGTTCCCATGAAAGGGAACGTCTCGGGTTACTTATGTAACCATGGTTCCCTGAGTAGGGAACGAGACACTGCGTCCTCTAGGTTTCTTGCCATGCTGCGGACGCAAGCTTCAGACGAAGAAGTGAATGATGTGTAGCTCCCGGCGCCGATTTATACTGGAGTCGCACCGGTAGTGACGTCATGGCTGTCGCCGGCCAACGAGTTGGTGTTTTTTCAATGTATGCTTCAGACACGGGTCACGACGAGGCGTTCCCCATAGCGACCCCTAGAGGACGCAGTGTCTCGTTCCCTACTCAGGGAACCATGGTTACATAAGTAACCTGAGACGTTTTTGCTCTTGGAGGTCTCTGTATTCTGGGGATACTGTGTGAGTATAACTCAAATATATTATATGGTGTGCATCACTGCTTCTGCTTATGTTCTGTTTTTAATCAGATGTCAGAGTTTCAGTGCAGCCGTCTGCCAAGAAAACTAATGGCACAAGTGAGTAAAATATATTTCATGATCCAGTACGGAATCATTTTGTCTGTTTTTTTTATTATTTAAAACCATGGTCTGAAGAATGGATCATTGGATCATTTCATCTTGATTGCGTTTCTTTTCTTCTTTTTTTGGCCTTGTCATGCAGATTACAAAGAAGAGTTTGATGTGCTCCGCAACCAGCATAAGACGACACTTGAAAAGCTGAGCAGATTAAACCGTAAGTTTTATGATCTGAGCCTTGTGCAATGTTAAAAGACCTTTCACACACATAAACAAAATCTCAAAAATAAAGACGTAGTGTGAAATTATGAATAATTAAATCATCACTACCTCTTTTACAAAAGACAGTACAGGTTGTGCAATCCACTGGATTCATTCTGGAGGAAAGTGTTACTACTACTCTACAGTCAAGATGAACTGGACACAGAGTCGAGATCACTGTGTGACTCTAGGAGGACATCTAGTGATCATAAACAGCAAAGCAGAGCAGGTGTGTTTACTAGTTAAACACTTAAGAGATCAGATTTCATATTCTACAGTTAAATTTAGCTCACAATGAAACAAATCAAAATTATATATTTTCTCTATATGTGACCCTAGAGCACAAAACCAGTCATAAGGGTCAATTTTTAGAAATTGAGATGTATACATCACATCAAAGCTGAATAAATAAGCTTCCCATTGATGTATGGTTTGTTAGGATAGGACAATATTTGGCCAAGATACAATTATTTGAATATCTGGAATCTGAGGGTGCAAAAAAATCTAAATATCGAGGAAAAACACCTTTAAATTGTCCAAATGAAGTTCTTGGCAATGCATATTACTAATCAAAAATTAAGTTTTGATATATTTACAGTAGGAAATTTACAAAATATCTTTATGGAACATGATCTTTATTTAATGTCCTAATGATTTTTGGCATAAAAGAAAAATCAATAATTTTGACCAATACAATGTATTTTTGGCTATTGCTACAAATATATCCCAGCGAATTAAGACTGGTTTTGTGCTCCAGGGTCACATATTAAGACATTTTTAAGTCCACTAATGACATTTTAGCAATCAAGTCTCGGCAGACTGGGTAAAGGTTAGCATCTTATTCCACCACAAGCCACGGCTTGCTTACTGACAGTAAATGGCAGGAGGGGAACAAATACATCAAAAGTATTCAATTAGATGCGTGATATCACCTAAGAAAGTAATTTCAGCAGTTACATTTTAATGAAATTGTTGCCTAATGATTACTAAAGAATTATTTATTTAGAATAACATTCCTTAAAGAATCATTCTAAAACCAACAAATAGTCGACAATTTTGATTTTACATTGACTTAAAATTTTAGGCTATACATTGCTGTGCTCTAAGCCTTATGTGCATTATATCAGGAAATGTATTTTTATTATTTTCTCCATCAGGATTTTGTTACCTCTAATGTTGAAGAGACTCACTGGATTGGTCTTAATGATGTGGACACCGAGGGTCACTGGGTTTGGGTGAATAACCAGCCAGTTAACAATTCAGTAGAGTAAGATCTTCATTAATCTTGACAATAAATCCTTTGCATTAAAAGTAGCTATAAATGAAGGTAATTAGCAGGTCTTTACTTAAACAGAAGCGTTTTGTTTTTTTCTTTCTGCAGATTCTGGATGAAACGAGAGAATGAAACCAGTGAGCCTGATAACTGGACTAAATTTCATCCGGACGGTGAAGATTGTGCTGGTCTGGGTCATCCAGGCGCAGAGACGGATTTCTGGATGGATGCTTACTGTTTTGAAGAGAAAAGATTTGTGTGTGAAGCTGCTGCAGCGGTTTAATTCATCACTCCTCAATAGATATTTCTCACATTCAAAAAAATTGTAATTTACTCACCATTATTCAGAACCAACTTCATTGGAATACAAAGACACATTTTGAAGAATGAAGTGTATTTAATACTTTCCCCCCGATATTCTTCACGTTTTGATGCGTATTAGGCCAAACTGGATTACTATACAAGATAATCTTGGCTAAGTTCAGCAAATGCTTTGTATTAAATGTAAGACTTACTATTTTACATTATGATTGAAGTTGCAAAAATGCAAGTTTCCGCTTTTAACACTTTCTTTACGCCCAGAGTTTCCAAGATGGGGGCATCTGCATTTTTGGTAAATTTGTTGAAATTATATGTTTTTGTTGTTGTTAATTTACAATAAAATTACTTTGGATAAAAGCATCTGCTAAATGCATGTAAAGAAGGTTCTTGCACCTTGATATTTGTCTATGAATTATAGCTGCAATACATTTCAACTTAAAATGTAATTCCCCTAACCTGTAAAATATCAACAATTGTTCAATTAACAAACGGAAGCCAACGTAGGGACATATAAAATAAATTTTATTATCCATTTTTCTAAATTTCTACACTGTAGTGGCTTCTATATAGACACCATCATCAGGAAAGACTGCCGGACACTGACGCAACATAACAACTGTCTGCTGTGTGTCCGAGCTTCAATATATAATTATTGTATGGAAAAAGAAAAGGAAAAAAAAAAAAAAAGAAACCTAATTTAGTCTCTCTTTCGTTTGTTTACACTCAACATAAAAATGTGGCCATGGGCAGAGAGAGCATGAGTGAGTCTGTTCAGGGCTGGGCACCAGTGGCTGCAGTAACCTGTGTGGCTAGAGCACTGGGAGAGGAGATGACAGGAGAACCTGCGATGTTGGCCATCGGCTGGGACGAGGACATGGATGTGATGCCTCCTACAGGAAAAAAGACACAATGCCTTGTCAGAATTTGTGAGCTCAACCAAATGAAAGTTCACTCAGAAAGCACATGACTGACCTGT
>NW_015505874.1:610624-637011 GCF_001515645.1 Sinocyclocheilus grahami
AGAGAGCATGAGTGAGTCTGTTCAGGGCTGGGCACCAGTGGCTGCAGTAACCTGTGTGGCTAGAGCACTGGGAGAGGAGATGACAGGAGAACCTGCGATGTTGGCCATCGGCTGGGACGAGGACATGGATGTGACGCCTCCTACAGGCAAACAGACACAATGGTTTGTCAGTATTTGTGAAATCTCCTAATGTAAGTTCACTCAGAAAGCACACGACTGACCTGTGATCATACTGGACGTGCTGACTGGAGTGGAGCCAGTGGACAGTCCTGAGGTGGAGCCCATCCTCGCCTGGTCCTTCACAATGGGATCTGATACATGACGAGACATGAACACAGTCATGAAACTCATGTTGAACATTGAGGCATAATCAGTACAGCACATTAAACTTCTATTTCAAAAGTGCAAAAAAAAAAAAAATTAAGAAAATCCAGCTTCCACATGACCACCACTTTAGTTCCGACTGAAAGATGGTGCACACCAAGGGCCCTATGATTTCTGCGATATAGAAAATGCGGATAGAATCACAAAATCCAGTCATGAGAACGGAACTCCCAGTACAACAGAGAATGTCACAGAATTTAACAAATTTTGGATGAATTAAAAAAAAAAAATTTTTTAAGAGCATTTCACCGTTTAATTTGATAAAAACTACCATCATATCATATAAACACAGAAACTGAGTCTCAACAGCAACCTCTCAAAATAAAATTTCGGTTTACCTTGAAGAAATTGTGACAAAAAGATAGTACTACTGTACAGTAGAATGTACATCTCAAAGTAATATATATATATATATTTTTCATAATAACAAACTTGTCAAAACACGGAGGAATATCACAACTTTCTTCCTTTTTGTTGTGCAGCACTTTGTTTGCAAAATAAAAAGAACAAATTTTTTAGAACTATTAAATTGTTAATGATTTATTCTTTCACTTAAATTCCAATGTTTTTTTTATTAAATCATATATTACATAAAAATTGTAATTAAAGTTTAAAGTTAAATTATCAAATTTAAGTTTCATGGATTCACCTGATTAGACATTAAACATTAACACACAGAATTTGGTGAATATCAAACTGAATTTGGGAACAAATAAAGGCCCTAAAACTATTTCATCAACTGTTGTTAAATTGTACAAGTTTTAGGATTTCAATTAATTAGCCATGGTTTAAAAAAAACAAACAAACAGAATCCTGAAAAATTACAACAGGAAAAAAAAAATAAGGAATTTGTAAAATATACAAATATTTCATAGGCCTCTACACACCTTTTCATCCTTGCTGAACACCTTTACACTAATTTCATCACAAACAATAGGGTGCGTTTTACAAGAAAGCACACACACTGTTCTATAAAATAAACACATTATGGTTCGAACCGCAGTGATGTTCAAGTTTATATGAATAAAATGCCAGAGAGCAGACACTCACAGAAATAAGGGTGCTCCATGGCCTCACGCGCGGTGAGACGAGCTTGGTGGTCATAGCGCAACAGTTTGTCCAGGAAGTCCAGAGCTTCGGTACTGACCAGGTGCTGGTTCTCACTGTGGACAAACCGTTCCCACCTTTTCCGGGAATGTCTGGAGAAAGAGAAGACGAATGAAAGAGATACAAATCTAAATTGTAGTTAAATAGTATTACATGCATAAAAACAATCCCATATCTCAACGTACCTTCCCAAAATGTCATTGAACCGTGGGTCGAGCTCAATGTTGTATTTGTCGATGTAGTCGTAGAGGTCCTCTGTGCCCAGAACTTTGGCAATCCGTACAAGCTGGAAAGAGAGACAGAACTGGTTAAAAACAGCAGAGGGCAGCAGTCACCACTCGACAGATCAAACCAGCTGAACAGAGCGCTGCAGTCATGACCCAGAAATTAGCATCATCCTGTTTCCCTCCACAAAAGCCCAATAGGATCTTTCCATGGGCTTTTGGATTGCTACAGAAAATAAGCTCCATGTCCAAATTGCAAATTAAGTACTGAACTTTTTATAAATTTATTTTTTATGAATTTATGAAGACAGGCATTAGGACATTGGAACAAACTACAACAAGCAATCAGCAAGCCATTATCAACCTTCCTTTTTATCAGTACAAGGGATTGTGGGAAATATTAGCACTTAAAACTAAAACTAAAAAATAACACCATCAAAGCACATTCTCTTACATGCTACGATTGGAGACCAATAAATTCTGATCTTACATTTTATAAGATGAATAGTATGCGAATTGTGATTCAGCCACAAAATTGGTCACTATAAAACAGCATGGCAACAATGAATATTTGAAAAGGCCTAAAAGCAGCACGTCTCACCTGATCATAGTTGTCATGTCCATGGAAAAAAGGCTCTTTCCGAAAGATCATACTCGCCAACATGCAGCCTAAGCTCCACATGTCTAAACTGTAGTCATACATCTGTGGGACAAAAGCAACATGAGCTTCAAAAGAGCCGCAAACTTGCCAAACAACTAAATGTTGCACTGCTTCTGTATGTGCATGTTTATTCAACAGATGCTTCAACAGATGCTTGAACAGATGCTTTTGATGCTCAAGCAACAAACCAAGCAAAAACTGTTCGTATCCCTGCATCTAGTTTCTCGTGTCATTCTCACCTGATAGTCCACCAGCAGTTCAGGTCCTTTGAAATATCGAGACGCCACCCTGACGTTGTACTCCTGACTAGGGTGATAAAACTCTGCTAAGCCCCAGTCTATCAGACGCAGCTAAAACACAAAACGCACACGAACAGACAAGATTCAAATGTGAATTCAGTCAAAGGAGGATTAATTAATAATTCATGATTATGATTTGTGTGATTTGCTCAACATCTCACATCAGCGTCAGTGTTGACGCAGAGAGCATGCAATTTGTAGACTTTTAAATTCGATCTTGCGCAAATGTGCTTGACGTCACAGCATCAAACAATCCTTTTCTTTAACTACAGCAAACTTTGATTCTTGATTGGTGCATGTAAGCGAGCTCATCAATATTCATCATTACTCATCAGACTTGCAGAGTGAGATGGCGTAACACAATTGCTGACATGAGTAAATGAATGGGCAGTACCTTTCTGTGTTCATGGTCGATCATTACGTTGTGTGGCTTCACATCTCTGTGCATAATTCCCATACTGTGGCAGTAATCCAAAGCCTGAGAAAGACAGAGAGACACACTTAGAACTAGACATTACAAATACCTGAGATTCCACATCTTCTGACCAATAAATCATTTATAAATAAAAAAGTAGCGGATGAAATATTCCAATATTAAAACTATTTAGAATATTTTCTAGCATAAGAAAAAATTTTATTCTACAGAATTCAATGCAATTTAAAAATATAAAATATACATTAAAGATAATTATTAAATTTAAGAATGGATATAAAATATTTGAGATTATTAATAGAATCTTTGAATATTATCTTGTAAAATTACCCAAAAAGAAAATGGTGTATATATAAGTTGACTAACAACTTAACAACATTGACTAACAAATCGGAATATCAGCACATTTACTAATACTCACAACAATGTCCCCCATGTTTTTTTCTCAAACAAAAAATACATTTTCTTAATTTACTCCCACAACTGACTAACAGCAAGTGTACATGAACAACATAACCGTTGAGTAGCACTTATAGGTGAAGTGTGTAACATCTGAGCAACTAGTAGCACCAAACAAAAACACGGAAAGTGGCCCAATTGTGTGCCACTACATATTGAGATTCCCTGTTGTTGGCTGACGAGGGGAGAGTTTGAAACACATTTGAAAAATACAGGTAAAAATGGTATAAACAAAAAAAATGTAGGAACAGACTTGTGATACTTTAAGATGATATCAGAAGGAACGTACCTTTAGGATCTCATACATGTAGAACCGAATGTCGTAGTCTGATAGCGTTTGATACAATTGCTGCATGACAGAAGAGAATGCTTGAGTTTGACTGAACAGATTTTTTTGTGTTACATTTAGTTGAGGTGGCAGAATTGATTTGGCAGGTATGAGAAGTGATTTACCTTGAAGTCTGTGTTGTTCACATGTTCAAAAACCAGAGCTGGGGTTCGAGACTTCAGGGAGAAACGCAAGAGACTTCAGTTAGAGACACATTTGAAACATACTCTATACAAGTACGTGCATGTAATTTCACATGCCAACATCATGTTCAAGAAAGCCAACTGACCACTGGATCCTTGACAATGTCTAGAAGTGCGATGATGTTGGGGCCGCCTCTCAGATTTTCCAAAATTTTAATTTCCCGCTTGATTTTCTTCTTCTTTACTGGCTACATATGGATAAAAAGACAAAAACACAACACAAGACAACATAACAGCATTTGCAACTTTAGCTTGTATTTTTTTTTTATAAAAAATATTTTCTTATTAACTTTATTTTCAAATTTAACTTAATTTTAAAATATATGTAGATTATAAATGTAAGAAATCTATTAAATTTAAGATTGAATATTAAAATAAGACAATATTAAGAGAATATTCGAAATGACATTTTATACATAAATACATGCATACAGTGTTTCCGCTACATTCATCCTGCCATGAAAATAATCCCCGCCACAGCTTCTCAGTCACATCATTCACAATCGGGTAATAATTTACAGCAGAGTCACAGCCACACACTGGAAAATATTTGGGCTGCACTGACGCGTTGACCAAATCGATTATGTCAATTACAAAAATAAGTCTTGCATTCTCAACAAACCCTAGCCTGCGCTGAATAAAAGAACTACAACGCATCATATAATGGCATATAAATTATATGCCAGGCTGAAACTAACTGTCTATACTCACGGTTGCAAAGCATTTGAAGCCATTGTTGGTTCTTTAAAATATATGATGGATAAACAAACGTGCCGTTTTCTGTGCGCACAGCCACACACACTTGAATTGCTAGTAGATTCCTCTTTCACATCCCCTTGTGTTTGAACAGACACATAACATAAAATTATGTAAAAAATACCCATCTCGACAATTATTCTGGTAAACACAGTCTTAACTGAACGAAAACAGCTGAGAAAGAAATTATGTGTGTACCATTATACTGGATCGGGTCTTAAAGAGACAGCAGCCTATAAATACCTGCAGCTGTCTGTATCATTAATACTAATCAAACAACAAAACCGCTTTGACAAAGATTAATCTATATTTTATTTATACAGTTAACACGATGCAGTGTTATTTTACACTTAATTATTATATTTCTGTACCCGAATACTACTAGACCTTATTTTATTTGTAACTTTGTTATACTGTATTTATCTATGCTTGTAATTAACAAAAATGAAAAATAAATCAAATGTTCTCAGTCAGGCTGCAAGCTCTGCCATTGAGGTGGATATACTGGCTCTCTTTCTGTGGCAGTTTAAATCTTTGACAGAGATGGTTGGTGGTTTTAATTTTTCAATTCCTCAGAAAGTGGCCTGTGTGTGCACGCCTCAGTGGGGAAGTTGAAAAAGTTGGAAAAAGCTGGAAAAGTCTAGAAGAAACACTGTACACATACATACATAAATACAACATTTTGGGGCGGTCATGAAAAGTGGGTTATGGAATTTTAAGTTTATTTTTCACAACCACTGGTTACATCAGCAAAAAAATTGTTTCGATAATGGGTTTGAAAAAGAACAGCTGTGAGAAATGACAAGCCAGATTCGAACTTGTACCGCCACAAGCACAACTACTTCATCGCTCCATTCAGAGATATTAAGAATGTAAATAAGCTCAATTTTGATTTCACGTTGTCTTGCAGTACAGATGAATTTGACGCAATGACATCCAATCTGACTGCGTCTAGACTCAATCTGTGCGGCTTCATCCTTCGTGTCTCCAGGCAGGGGAAGTTCATTACACACGACTGGCTACATTACAGGACAACGCCGCTAATCTTCAAAACTATTTATCACTTAGCTTGAAAAGAAGCTCTCAGCTAGTCGGGTGTTATCGCTAGAATCTAGAGCTTTCTCTGGTTAACAGGCGGAGGGGGTGAGGAAAGAATTCGCCAGGCGCCCATTCATCTGAACACCGGCCAGCAGCTTCTGGTTTCGATACCATCCGCCGCCTACCATAACGTAAACAGGCTTATCGGCAGACGTTCTCGTCAACTACTTGAAAAATGAGAAGCTGGAGAGGATTGTGAAGTCCAAGAGTCTTCACCGTTCCACTGAACCCAATCTGACTTGACCACGGGCTGGTCAGAACACCGTTAAAGCTGTCTGGAACAACAACGTTCCTCACCTTGAGTATTTTGACGACTACTTTCTCATTGTTTGTGATGTTGATGGCTTCAAACACCTCGCTGTATTTTCCTCGGCCAAGTTTCCGCACCAGCTGGTAGTCATCTTGATTCCTGTTGACAAGTCCGACAGCTGTTATTACAAGTGCAAATGAAACGCCAGTCCAGACAAATAAAGACATCAGCACTGTAGCCCTGCAGAGAAGTATTTCACACTATGCTCTGTGATGCCTGCAAATAATTCTGAGACTCTGAATGAAAACTAATAAGATGAAGATGCCTAATATTTCATCATTAAACACGTAAAGCTTTCAAACTTAATGAATCAAATGTCATTAGTTTGCTATTACTGTGGTTTTACTGAACAATAAGGCCCTCACGACCCCTGTGATCGGTTCAATTCAGTTGCATTGAATTAAGATTGAAACTGGCCTAAACAATCGAGAATAGGCAATTCTGGGGTTTAGTTTAAGAAGCTCTAAGAAACGATGGTGTCAGAGATATATTATTTAGATGACCTACTACTGAACATGATTTGAATGTGTGTAAATTAATAAATAAAATTACTGATACAAGGCTCTGGACAATATTGTAAGGTATTGAGATATATATTGTTATATAATTGTACTGGCACAATCATACCCCTTTTTGATTCTGCAATTTGTGAACCTGTTACACTGAATTATTCAACAGACTAAAAAGAACAATTCACTTACAAATCAGACATTAATATGGCTTGTGAGCAAACATTAAAAAAAGACATGAGCCCAACTAGAAAGACGCACACTTATGTTGAAAAGGTCGGTAAGATTGGTAAGATTTTCTCAAATGTTTTTCAAAGAAGTCTCTAATGCTTATCAAGGCTGCATTTATTTGATCGCAAATACAGTAAAAACAGTAATATTGTGAAATATTATTACGATTTAAAATAAGTGTTTTCTATTTTAAGAATGATTTTTGTTGGCGAAATAGAGCAAAAACAAGCAATATGGTGTCTAAAACGTAAGTCTCTTAATTAACTTATTGTTTATTGAATTCAATGTGTAATCATGGTAATTTTTGGACAAAAACGGCACTCTTCCTGTGAAATTGAATAACTATATGAAGTGGTATAAATATATAAATTTTCTGCCATCATGTCTTGCATTTGTGATCATTCTAAATGCATTTTAATAGACTGAATCATGCAGTGAAAGAAAACACTAAATGCGCACACGCACTAGTCTAGACCTCACGTAATGTATGCGTGCGCTCTGTATGGATGTTTTGAATGGTTTTTGCAAAATACTCGATAATGTCAAATCGCACATCGTTAAAACAACAATTACGATATTATCACAGATGATATATATATCGCACACCCCTACAACATAATCTCTCTTAAAATACAGTATAGGGTTATGATAATCAAAACAGTGTTGAGCTAGATCAAGTTTTGATCTCTGTAAACCAAACTATCACTTTAATAAAAAAAAAATATTTCCCACTAATAAAAAGATTTTATCATTAGCTAGCTCCACACTGGAGAGATGCTTTAGAACAGAAAATCAGGTTGTAATTCTAACTGAAAGAACACAGCTCATGCAAACATCCACATGGCTGTAATCAGATGCTTTCTTAACTGCTGCTTTCTCACTGCTGTCAGTTTTTGTTGTGTTTATTTTAGGGATGCACCGATCCCATATTCATATCGGGTATCGGCTCCGATAGTGCCATTTTTCTCGGATCGGGTATCGATCAGAGAGAGCCGATCCAAATCCGAGATTTTTATTTTTTTCTCCGATTGTGCAAATTATTCTGTTACTTCTGAAGCCATACGATAGCTTAATGTGAGCTACATGTGAATATTTTAATATTTTAATATTTTAATCCTTACATTAAAGTTCACACAAACTCTTTTCTCCGCTGTGGCTGTCAGTCATTCGTTCAGCCTTTAAACCCTGGTCGCGTTCGGTTACAGCAGTCAGCTCGGTAAAGCTCTCTCCAAGATCATTCTGTGTTCCCATTATCCCGCCAGTGTGTGAGTTGGAGGCTGAGTATATGATTAGCACAGATATATTTTCACTCACAGAACACTCTGACTGAGCGCTTCAGAGTTTCACTCTCCGTCAAGCGATCTGTGATATTTTTCAGTTCATCTGAATGGCGCACCGGTGTTTGTGTATTTGTCGTAATGTGTTTCTAGTGTGAAGGCGCACGACTCGCTGTCACTTTCTCTCACACGCGCAAAGAGCGAGAGCCAGCGAGAGTCTTACATAACATGCAGAATTGATGCGCTACATGTCATGAATCCAGTAGCTCATTAATCCTTAGTGCGTTTTTATATTGTTCTTATTAGTAGAATTTGTATAATAATAATAATACTAATAATAATAACTTATCAGTATTATTGTTCGTTTTTTTACAGGAACACTGAATGACCAAAAAAAGCACCAGCACCAGTCCTAAGTTCATGGTTACCAAGTTTTAATTCTAATTACTAAACTTCTATTATTAAATAATACTTGATTATCATATTATAATGCTTGACTGCTTGACTGACTGATATTAAGAGTGTACTTTCAGATATTTAAAAAGCTGTACTATTTTACAAACATTATATGTTTGTATAATGTAGGGCTGTAGTACTCGAGTCCGGTCCGGTCCCGAACTCGAGACATTTTTCTATCGTCTCAGACTCGTTGGTGTTTGCGCTCGGACTTGTCTCGGACTTGGTCATTGGACTCGCCAAATGTTCTCGTTGGTTTTCTCCTTCAAAACAAAACCACATTTGCATGTCATGCCTGAAAATGCGTGGAAAACGCTAGGTGCGCCGCTTTCTCCTTCTTTCCAAAGCACTCTGTAGCCTGCGCTCCCGTGGCGTCTGCCGTTGCTAAGCAACTATGACCTGCGCTCTCCATGAAGACGTGGAAGTTTCAGCAAAGGATAAATGGATTTGCAGCACTAAAAATCACTTGCAGTAGCTCTGCTACTAAATTTATTTTAAAAAATGGCTATCCTTGTACAGCTATGATCAGCTGTTTCTTCGGCTTGGCTTAGCTTTCAATTTTGTTACGGGAAAGGATGAAGATTTTATAATAATACAAATAGCAATGTGTAACATTTTACCATATTTAGTGCAACACTTTTATTTGTTCCACACAAAATATTGTTTTTTCACTAAATGTTTGGATTTCAAAAATTGTGCACTGATTTTTCTAGAATAACTTTTGCTGCCGAATTATCCACTAACCTAGTTTATAATTTTTTGTCATAGATTATAAATATACATAGGCCTATATTTTTTCATATTTGTTTATTTTATTTTTCTTTATAACGAAGTAGTCTGTATCTAGTAGACTGTGAAAGAATCATTATCAGTTCCACACACAGAGATATATAAATTCAACATTTATTTAAATGAGGGGAAAAAAAACTTCACTGGTATCGGATCGGAATCGGCCAATACCGAACCCTAGGTATCAGAATCGGAGGCGAAAAAGGCGGATCGGAGCATCCCTAGTTTATTTCGTTACCGAGAGGAAAGTGCGCAGCATATATTTACATATTCATTCAAATGCAGCTCAGCAGCTTCAAGTTCGGCTGCGTTTGCGCTGTCTTCTCTTGAATTGCATCCGGGAGGACTGAATTACAGTCTTGCGCTACAGCGCCACACTGGTCAAACCACATTACTGCTGACTCTTACATTAGGTCAGGGGTGCCCAAATTCAGTCCTGGAGGGCCGGTGTCCTGCAGAGTTTAGCTCCAACCCCAATCAGACACACCCGAACCAACTAATCAAGCTCTTACTAGACATACTAGACACTTTGTGGCAGATGTGTTGAGGCAAGTTGGATCTAAACCAGGGGTGCCCAAACTCGGTCTTGGAGGGCCGGTGTCCTGTAGAATTTAGCTCCAACTTGACCCAACACACCTGGTGGGAAGTTTTTAATATGCCTAGTAAGAGCTTGATTAGCTGGTTCAGCTTGTAAACAGTGCTTCATCTGTGTATATTTCTCTCTTGATTCAGATGAGAGGACTTGTTTGCCTTGAAGCAACAGTTTAAAGGTAAAAACATCTTGCCATTTGTTTCTTACAGGCAGCTTTTCGGTTCACAACACATTAAGTGATGGACAGGAGTTGTGTGGATTATTGGGATATTTTCAGCAGCTGTTTGGACTCTCATTTTGACAGCACCCATTTACTGCTGAGGATCCATTGGTGAGCAAGTAACGTAAAGGCCAGGACACACCAAGCCGACGGCAATTGGCCAGCATAGGGCCGTCTGCGAGCGCCTGTCGAGCTAGTTTTTTTTTAGTGTGGTCCACACATTGGCTCTCATCATCTGGCTCACGTCGGCGGAAGTTTGCCCAATTCAACAGGTCCACAAACATTTTGGGCATCACAGATGTGTCTCATACAGAGTGCTTCACAACTTTTGACCAATGATTTTCCATGCCAAGGACATTTTAGACAAGACTGCATTCACAAAGACCAATTTCTAGCCTATGAAATATTTTAGAGCTGAAAAGAATTAGAAAAATACATTCACTATCGAAACCTCAATGACTTTTTAATTCCCTTAAATCACAATTTAGATTTTTCCAAGTATTCCATCACTGTTGGACATATCAGTGAATTTTCCTAATAACACAAAACCGAGTCCGAGTACTCGTAAAACCAAGAACACTTATTCGGCCAGGGCAAAAGCCTCCCATTGCCTATAGTCTATATTTTTGGGCACCACAGACATGTTTCAAATGTGTCTACGATGCCTAATAGCGCTGGCTAGATAGTTAGCTCACTAGGTTTTTTAAATTAAGCTTTAAATGAAGAAATAACCCATTAAACCAGTTCACCACCATGCATAATGATACTACTGATATATGTTTTTAAATATAAAGGTTTTCCCGCAATTAAACCTTTAACCTCATATAAAGCAAATGTATTTTGATGAAAAGAACTTAAAAATCCTTTTTCATTTTTTTAAATAGACTATCCACCAATGAGCTTAACACATCAACTGCAGCCTCTTAAAAAAAACACATAATATCCAAACAGAGTGTTCAATATTTTAAAGCCTTTATGGAGGTTTCTACGGATTTAGGATGGAATAAGACGTTAAATATAGAAATGAGGACCAAACTCAGACATGGAGCTCAAACCTCCATTCAGATCAGTATGTAGAGCATCAGTGAAGACCTAAACGAACAGCTTGTCTAAATTGTACACACTAATAACCACTCAGCTAGTTTATTTTCAAATACATCTACACTTTAGCACATTCACGACAACATTTAAGTGTTAAACAATTAAAACCCCATCAAATCATCGAGTTTATCTTATATATCATTAGCATATCACCACGTTAGCCACAGCCATGCTAACGTTCCATCATCTACAATAAATACATTTCCAAAGACACAAGAGCGCATTACTCACAATATGAAACCCCCTCATCTCCCTTAAAATGATTTAAGGATCGTGTATATGTGAAAAGTAGGTGGTTAAAGACACAAAGTATTAATATAAAGGGCGGTTTGTATTACCTCTCAGCTCTGTGTTAATATGGCGGCGAAGTTAGCGCGAGGAGACGCGACGCTCTTCCAGGCCTGCAGGGGGCGCGCAGCAGCGGCGCTCTCACAGACACTGGCTTCCGCTCAAAGAGCAAATGTTAGACGCTGGTTTTCTGGGGCAAGTTCACCGTTTCTGTGCACCGTTTTGCTACGGTTTCCGGTTTGAACTACATGTTTCCTGGAAACGGTGTGCAACGGGGTTTGAGATGCGTTTTCTCTTGTTTGGTGGGTGTGTCAAACATATCAGCCCAATCAGCAGCAACATGTATATAAACCACGCGGTATTAAAGAGACAGCTCTCAGTTAATGTGTAATTAGCATCCAAATAAAGTCACAAGAGCAAGTATATTGTTTGCACATGCTTCTTTACATTAAAGGCAAAATAACTGAAATAATAAGAGCACAAGTATAGATCTGGAACTTCTTTAAGTCTGTCTAAAGGCCCGTTCACACCAAGCACGATAACTATAAAGATAACGATAACGATATAGTTTTAAAAATCGTTCTCAATATTAAAGAATAGCATAGTTCACACCACAACTATAACGATACAGAGGAACGATATCATTGGGATCACTTTCAAAAAATTAGATTTTTTTCCAGCTGATGGACCGATAAAACACTGACAGCCAATCAGAATCCATCCTGCTGTAACGAGCTCAAGAATTTAAAGCGGCAGACACATGTGCGCTTAGAATAAACAGACGATATCGTTCGCTGGTGTGGACGCTAATATCGTTATCTTTATAGTTATCGTTCTTGGTGTGAACCGGGCTTAAATATCCTAATATAGATATATATCCAGTAGAGTATCCTAATATCCTTTCCTTAGGAAGGTGTGCTAAATAATATGATTAATGTAACATAAAAATACTATACATATATTTTGCTATTGTATTGTGGAGTGACACTTTCATAAACTTTTCTATACCCCTCTGATTATATAATGGTAAATTTACAATATCATAGCACAACAACAGTGATCAGCAATAATGATAAACCTAATACTCACAATACAAATAATAAGGTCATATAGATAATAACACAGTCTCGGAGGTAAGAAGTGGATTATCCTTCACCTGAAATGTTTGTCTTTTCATGCTGAAATGCGAGGCAAATATTGGATCACAATAATTAGGAACCACAGTTTCCACAAATCCCTTCACTCGATTGGGATGTTCTCTTTTATTCTGGAAGGCAAGGGCAGTGACTGTAACATAGAGCGTATTTTGCAGTATTAAACACGTATTTATACCGATTTCATCAGGCTCCGAAAATTCTTCAAAAAGAACACAAAGAATGGCCTTCTCAGCTGCCATAGTTGCAACTCTTGCGTCATCAGAACAGAGTGTTCAACGCACCACCGTTTCCGTTTAAAAAACGTTTTGCACCGTTTTTGTCGTGGCTGAACGCAGCCCTGGTCCTCTCACTCCGTGCAAGGGCTTTTGATTCATTTACTTAATTTTTATATTTCACTTCCAAAAATACACGTTTACTAATAAAAACCCAACTTTATGTTTTTTGTTGTTGTTGTTGTTGAAGTAAGTCTGTACATTATTCCAGCAAAGTATTTATTGCTATTTATTCTAGTCTTTATTTTATTTCTAGTATATATTTCTATACCTGATTCCCTTATTTTAATTGTTATATTATTACTATTATTATAGTACCTTCTTGGTACTTTTATTTATTTATTTTTTGTAGTTTTTTCTTCTTCTTGATTTCTATTTGCATTTGAACGAAAGTGCATATAGGCCTATAATGTTAAAGTTTATTAAATTATTAATAATAATATAATAATAAATACATAAATTCTCTGCACAGGCAATACAGCCTACATGGATACTGTGCTCAGAATCAGATGGGATTTTTAGCGAAGCTATTCGGTTCTGCGGTTGTGGATGATTTTCATCACTTTTCTTTCTTTCTGTAATTAAGAATGAACAAACATGCATAAAGATTGTTACATGATCCAGAAGCCCCTAAAGCTATGAAAACTTTACTTTTATGGTCAGTCCTTGAAGTTCAAAGCTTTAAAACCTTTCAAACATTTTGGTCTCTCCTGGGCTGCGTTCAGCCCCGACAAAAACGGTGCAAAACGTTTTTTAAACGGAAACGGTGGTGCGTTGAACACTCTGTTCTGATGACGCAAGAGTTGCAACTATGGCAGCTGAGAAGGCCATTCTTTGTGTTCTTTTTGAAGAATTTTCGGAGCCTGATGAAATCGGTATAAATGCGTGTTTAATACTGCAAAATACGCTCTATGATATGTATAGTATTTTTATGTTACATTAATCAGTATTTAGCACACCTTCCTAAGGAAAGGATATGGACCAGAAGACATTGCAATTATTAAATGATATTTTGACAGACTTAAGTTCCAGATCTATACTTGTGCCCTTATTATTTCAGTCATTTTGCATTTAATGTAAATAAACATGTGCAAACAATATACTTGCTCTTGTGAATTTGTTTGGATTAATTACATTGTGCGAGCTGTCTCTTTAATACCGCGTGGTTTATATACATGTTGCTGCTGATTGGGCTGACATGTTTGACACACCCACCAAACAAGAGAAAACGCATCTCAAACCCCGTTGCACAACGTTTCCAGGAAACATGTTGTTCAAACTGGAAACCGTAGCAAAACGGTGCACACCGGTTTGAGCTTGAACTTGCCCCTGGTCTTGTTATTTTTGTATTATTGAATGTTGTAAGTTAATTGTAATAAGATGTCACTGTTTTATGTCATCAATTCAACATTTTGTATTTTATAATTTCCCTATGGTCAAGAAAAAACACGATATAATACATTCTGATTGATCATTTATATTAGTAACCCCACTGACAGGAGGGTGAGTATATCAGAATGGCATGTTGCTTCAGCCATTCATAAATTCCATTAAGCCTCATGTGACTTAATAAGGCATGTATGGTATTCAAAGAAGATCTTTTCTCTCTTTAAATTGTCTTTGTTGGCGTCATCCTCTCCAGCTTTAATTAAAATGACAGAATTGGGACAGAGCAGAACATATTAGCAGGCTGTGAATGCCTCTCTGACAACTTAATGGATAACTGTCAAGAAAACTGGTGTTATGGGCTAATTTACCTGATGACAGCGAACTCATTTGCACATATTTAACAATTCGTAATCTGAGGTAATGGACACTTGGACTCAACAGGCAAGTGCTGTAAAAATCTTAATTGATTCTAAAATAGGATTTGACTTCATCTGGATGAAAAATCACCAGCTCTTAGCATATCACAGTGATAGATTATTCATTGTTTATTCATCATTCATCTTGTTTAGTCTATTATCAACTTAAAGCAAATGCAACATGTTGTTGTTTTTAATCACACAGTTATATGATTTGATTTAGAAATTTGCTAAAATATTCATTAGGAAATCTTTGTAGTATAATATAAGTGAAACGAGCTAAAATGCTGAGTAATTATCCACAGATTATTCTTGCCACATCAAGGGGCATCAGACAGTCTCATGTGACTCTGTTTATATTAAAAAGCTATTCAATCCCATCAGCCTCTGAATAAATCCTGTCTGGTATGTGCTGGTTAAAGAGTGTAATTTTTTATGATGATGGAAGGCAATGGAAACTGCTTTGAAATTATGACAGTTAATTTACCAAGCTGGCAGAGAGTACAAGCAGGAGAGACTTCTTACCAACCAAATACACAAACCCTGGGTTTAGCTTTCACGTTTTGATGATAGACGCAAATGGTGATTCTAGCAAGGTCACAACTTCAAATCATGTTTATGATGTTTTATGTTCATAGGCTGTTAAAGATAAATGACAACTTGTGTTGACACATTTCCATCTGAAACAGGAAGTAGGGGAGGGGGATATCAAAGTTTAATAGCCAATAGGTTTATGTCACAGCATGAACCATCAGTGCCATTAGCAAGTAGCTAAAATGAAAAATAATATTAAAATTCATTTCATATTAAATTCAAAACAAAGCAAAGATGAAGTGCATCACTCTCTTTTTTAATGAAATTAACGTATGTTTTAGTTCAGTAATATTTTTCTTTAATACTTTGTATTTTGAGGAGATTTCTTGGTACTAAATATTCATCTCTAAATTATGCACAATTAGTTTCAATATATAATACAATTTGTATAAAATCAGATTTGTAGATAGTAACACAATACATTGTTCTGTATATTTTTGTATTTTTCTTAATGGCCATTCATTTTGTGTCGAGGTAATTTCTGATGAGCACAAGTGACTTTTTAAAAAAAATAAATTTTAGTTCAGTAATATTTATTTAATATGTTGTGTTTTGAGTAGATTTCATGATTTTTGAGCCATGTCCAATTTTTGTGTGTCTGTGTTCACAGATGCCACAAAAGTCAAAGAACTAAAATAAATAAATGAGCAAATGAGCAAAGAAAGTTTAAAAGCGGAATAATATCCTTAAAGACCATAACCAACCAAGTCTCTGCCACAAGACAAAAAATAAATAAATCAGCGATGTATGAACTTTTCAATAGTTTTTTCTCCCACCACAACATTAAAAAAAGGTTAACTTTTTCATCTCACGAGTTTATATCTCACAAATGCAAGAAAAAGTCTAAACTTGTAATTACACTTTCATTTTTTTATCCCGTGCGGGAACAAGCTTATAGTTTACAGACATAACTATTAAAAAAAAGAAGAAGAAGAAGAAGGAATGATTTTACCACAGAATAAAATAGACACTTAAGTTTTAATTAAAATGTTTTGCCTATTGATGGCTTTTCTCTGTAAATCGTGACTCGTACCACAACAAACAGAGGTTTCTAAGCTCAAGCTGGTCCTGATAGTCTTGTAACTCGAGCGAGCTTGTGCTCCCTAATGTAAAGTTCTGTGGAGCGTTTCTTTATTTCCGTCAAGCATGAGAGTACGTTCTGTACCTCACGATGCTAGCAATTTCCTTTCAGTCTCCATGTTTAAAAGGAAAATCCAGGGGTCCCGTGTGCCCTTGGGCCTTTTTCACATACACATGTAAATCTGACCTTACCAGCTTTCAAAGACTTCCCTCACGAGTGTGTTTCTTGAAAAGACAGCTAAGCGGCCATAATGTGGCCTAGTGAGGGATCCTCAACGGTTAATTATCCATTTACGCTTTTAAAGAGAAAAATCCTTTTAGCGTGCACACAGAGGACTTCTTTGATGGTAGGCAGTGCTGCTCCTAAATACCAGAGTGGAGGACACGTCAAATGTAACTCTATTACACAGAACCACTTTCTCCCATTATCAAAACTCTAACCCCTGTTCTGCTCCACAGCGGCCCGTTCCATTTTACCACAGGCACCCATAGAAATCCAGGAAAGGTAAAACCCAGATGGGTAGACTTCCTGTCTTGTCTAGCGACGGCCCATTCATTTCCATTGGCAGTAGTTCCGTCTGATAAAAGGGAAAAATAGCCAACAGATCGAATGTCCACGGACGGATGAGTCTGTGCTTGGGACGTTCAAGGGATTTAGTCTTAGCTGCGTGAGCTGGTCAAATCGGCCTCCCCCTCATTTAAGGCTGAGTTCAGGACTTTTGCACAGATTTGTGCCCCGATTTGCTAGTTGACAGTCGAAGTTGATTGATTTAGCAGAAACCCATGTAGTGTATGATGGCCATTTTAAGCCGCTTTTCGTCTAGCTCCTTCATTTGCATACGATTGTCTCATTTCACCCCCTAGTGGCAGTCACACAGAATGTCACATCATACACTCTAAAAAATGCTGGGTTAAATATAACCCAGCGCTGGGTTAAAAAGGGACAAACCCAGCTATTGGGTTGTTTTGACCCAGCGGTTGGGTTCAAAACAACCCAACCGCTGGGTCAAAACAACCCAATAGCTGGGTTTGTCCCTTTTTAACCCAGCATTTTTTAGAGTGTATCTGACGTGACATGTAATAAAAGTATCTTTTCCATGTTAATCAGAGGTTTGCATCCTAACCATTCAGCGATATTTGTGGAGGCCCATTTCTGCCACAGGAGAAAAAAAAAGAAAAAAAAAGTTAATTACGACTTTTTAATCGTACAATTCTCAGAAAAAGGCAGTTAATTGTGACTTTTCATTACACAATTGCAAGTTTATCTCTCACAATTCTGATATTTTTTCTCAGAATTGCAAGTTTACATCAAGTGTTAGGGAGTAACTAGTAACATGTAAATAAACAAAATAAATGTAATTGTAATCTATTATAATTACTGAGAAAAATGTGTAATTAAATTACAGTTACTTTATGAAATTACATTATGAAAATTTTAACGATTACAAAAGGGGGTTACATCGGAATTGTATTAATATTTACTAATTCTTATTATAATTTAAAATCAAATCAACGTAAAAAGAGGTGCTAAAGTCTTATTTTGAAGTGATTGTACTTTATAGTTATTATAATCTTAATTCAAGAGATGAAGGATTTTGAAAGTCTGTCAGTAATCAGTATTTAGTACTAGTGTAATGTTAACCCTGCCTGATATAAATGTTTGAAAATGATTAACAGTTGAAAACATTTGTTAGAAATTTAGAAAAGTAATCAAATGTAATCAGTTACATTACTTTAATAAAGTACTTGTTACACTACTTATTACATTTTAAATAGGGTAATTTGTAATCTGTAACCTATTACACTTCCAAAGTAACCTTCCCATCTCACAGTTATGACTTCTTTTCTCAGATTTGCAAGAAAAAAGTCTGAATTGAGATAAAAACGCAGAATTGTGAGAAATAAAGTCAGAATTATGAGCGATAAAGTCTGAATTTGCGAGAGAAAAAAACAAGCTTGTATGATGCCTAGTGTTTTAAATCTGTTCCAATTTTAAACGTCATTTAAAGTATTCCAGCTTTAATAACATGTGATTGTTGCTATGCTATATAAGTGAAAGTGACGTGACATGTGGCCAAGTATGGTGACCCATACTTGGAATTAGTGCTCTGCATTTAACCCATCCTAAGTGCACACACACAGCAGTGAACACACACACACACACACCGTGAACACACACAACGGAGCAGTGGGCAGCCATTTGTGCTGCGGCGCCCGGGAGCAGTTGGGGGTTCAGTGCCTTGCTCAAGGGCACCTCAGTCGTGGTATTGAAGGTGAATGAGAGCGCTGTACATTCACTCCCCCCACCTACAATCCCTGCTGGTACAAGACTCGAACCCGCAACCTTTGGGTTACGAGTCCGCCTCTCTAACCATTAGGCCACGACTTCCCCATATTATTCAGTAATTAGAATAATTTTGGAAATTATCTCAAACTGACCCAAAAAAGTGGTCCCTTTGTTACATCTCGAATCTCAACTTTTTCTATGTAACAATTTAAAAGGTTAGCAAGTGTGCGATAGTGTTTTAAAATCTGTTCCGATTTTAAAAGCCGTGTATTCCAGCCTTAATAACATGCGATCATTACTATGCAATATCGTCCAGTATCTAGAATAGTTTTGGAAACATATCTCGAAATGATCCAAAAAAGCAGTTTTTGTCATCACGGAGTCTCTTTGTTACATCATACGCCTCCAATCCCAACTCTTTCCGAGTCTAAACCTGACCTCGGCGTAGATTTCCAACCTTTCAGGGTAAATTCCCGACCTTTTGGTAACATTTCTGGAACTCACTGTACAACAGGTCATGCGTTCAGCCCAGGATGTTACCCGACACTGTCTTTCTCTCAAAATTAATCTTGAGGAAAGCTAGAGGGAAAAAAAGTGGAATTTCCTGAACACAGATTCCAGAGTCTTTCCTGCAGCAGTGAGCACTAATACCTCCATCGGCAGCAACCTTATCGCTGGCATCTTGACAACAAGAGGCCAAAAAAACAAGCGCCATTTCCCCAACACCAACCTTTTAAAGAGGAAAAATTCTATTTATGTCCTGCCAGCTCACTATTGATTTACAGCGCAATTAAGGTTTGCATTTCTCCCCAAATACTGGCCTCAGTGACCCAGGGAATCCCCACCATTGAGCGCCTTTCACCACGACACGCTCGTCTGATCGGCAGATCACGCGGGGCAATTATGATCACCTTGCTATTGTGCATTGCCTGAACCCTCCACTTGCAGGACTTTTTTTTTGTTTTGTTTTGAAGGAGAGGAACCTTTAAATATGCAGCAGGAAACAAAAGGTTCACTGTGAGGTAAGATTTTCCCTTATGGAGAATCCTTTGGTGGGAATGTACATGGGAAGGAGACATATCAATCCTTACATTAAGCCATGCAATTAATGTAATCCAAGATGAAGCCGTTTTTTCCATGCCTCCTCTTTCACAATAAGAGACCCTCCCCTCGCACATTCTCAATGGCCTTTGAGGAGGTATAAAAGCCTTGACGGCTGCAGTTCAAGTGCAATACTACACTGTGTACTGTACACCGGCCGGACCCTGTCTCTGACCTCCAGCCATGCTGACCAGGTAAATCTCAACATCTTTAATAATGCAAACGCATCCAGATCAGTTATTATATTTTCACAGCTTTTGTTTCCATTTTAATAATACTATAACACAATGTGTTGGATAACTGTTTATGTATGTCAACTCTGGAAAGACACAAAGCTTAAATTCTCTAAAATGATACCACCAAATTTAATTATATAATTATTAATATTTATATAATTATAAATAATATTATATTTGAATATTTCAACTCATAATTGCCTAAACGCATAACTGAATTTTATATTTAATTAATTAAAAAAAACATCTTAGAGCTGTTTTTAATCACTACATTTGATTTAACATTACTATATATAGTAATATTATTCATATTGTTTTTTTTTTTTTTAATAAAAACAGATATTCTGTCAGTGGTTTTTAACGCTGTCATCTGTGATCACTGCATTCTTTTGACTTCACTTGCATGAATGCATTACACTCTTTAAATCAAACTCTTTCACTACAAATATGATTGATGCAAAACAGCTCCTTACCTGCTTGTTTATAAGGCAGATGTATTGTGTCAGGAAATGATTTGATTGTTTATTTTGTCACAGGAATATTCTCATCCTCTGCTCATTGGCGCTGGTATTGGTTAAAGCGGACCTTGAAGCAGGTAAATATTTTTATCCTGTAATATAAGAGAGTTAAAAAGAAGTCACAAATAATATCTAAAATAGAACTTTATCATTATAGAGAATAATTACTTTAATTCAGAGTTTGGAATATCTTTAAATCCTCATCAATTGAGTGGTGTGTGTGTGTGTGTGTGTGTACGCGTTTTTGTGACAAATGAGGACATAAATTTGTATAATGACAAAGGTATGGCATAGGGATTACAAGGAGAAGGTGACATTTCAGGACATTACCCCATGTCCCCACTTTTCAAAACGCTTATAAATCACACAGAATGGAGTGTATTGAAAATCTGAAATAGTACAAAGTCTCCTGTAAGGGGTAGGTTTAGGGGTAGGGTTGGTAAAGGGCAATAGAATATACGGTCTGTACAGTATAAAAACCATTACGCCTATGGGATGTCCCCACTTTTCACAAAAACAAACCTGTGTGTGTGTGTGTGTGTGTGTGTGTGTGTGTGTGTGTGTAGAGAGAGAGAGAGCAAGAGAGAGAGAGAGATGTATTTATAGCCAAAATGTTTTACAGTTTGTTATATCTGACTTCTGTGATAAATGTGACTAAGACATGAATTATTTAAAAATTAAAAAATGCAATTGACTGAACATTTCCTGTTTGCTTCCTTTCGTAGCTGAAGGAGGGTCCCAAGCCATGTTTGCTACAGGTAAATCTCAAATCAATAACATTAAAACATGTTGCAGAATGCGAATCAACCTTCAACTAAGAATCCCTCCAATAATCCACAGATCCGGATTCAACCTCAGATGAAGCTCCAACTGGTGAGTTTTCACACACTTTCTCTGTTTTGGAGTCAGTGTCTGTAGTATGTCAGCCGGATGGACTCTCACTGCAGTGTCTTGTGCTTTCATTGACAGAAAGCATGAACCTGGTCTCACCCGACCTGCCCAATGGTGAGTGATCACTGCTTCACATATTAGGAGAGGGGATGACGAAAGATGGATTCTTATGAACTTTGCACATGGAAGGATTTGATTTGTGCAGCTGACGTTCCTGATAAACAAGAGAGAATGACTGTTAGTAGAAACAATGTGTGATGGGTTAAGGCACGTTTGACAAGTTGCCCTTAGGGATAAACTGAAGGTTTCAACCCATTGCCTAATAGAGCTTTTGATGCTTGACTCACAGAATGATACAAGAACATCAGAGCTCTGTTTTCATGATAAACTTCTTATTCTATGGTTCTTTAGGAACCCATCTGAGCTTAAAGAACCCAGAAACCAAAACACTGACCACCAGATGAATCTATAATGAAACACCAAGATCTTGTTTAATATCCAAATATAACAAGTCATATAACCAGCAAGCTGCTGGATTTTCGAAGGCAATTCAATTTAGACTTTACAAGTCTGCCATCTAGTGGAGTCTAAACCCACATACACATTTAAAATATGACCTTTTTTCTATTCTGATGTACCCAGAGAAAATATGATTGCTCTGAGAGTTCAGTTTGCTCTCTGTGTAATCTCAGTGCTATCTAAGGAAATAATTAGATATTAAAGAGATCTAATTTCTGATTTATCTTTCTTATGACTACAGATGAGCTTCCGTATTACAATGGAGCAACTTCAGGTATAAGAAAGAATTCTGTACATTTAAAAAATAATAATAAAAAGTATTGATTCACCACATCTTTGATTAAGCATTTAAACAATGAAAAATAATTATGAGCCTTATTTTAATGTCAAATTGTCTAATGTAGATGCAAGCAGCGCCAGTGCTGAGGCAGGAAATAGTGGTGAGTATCAAATCTATTCCTAGAAAATATAAAAGATATTTATATCTCATATCATAGCTCAATAATTTAGTCTAAATCATAGAAAACTGTTCAAAAATTGATGTTTCATTTCTTTTCAGCACCTCAAGTAAATGACGTGCCCAAAACTGGTAAGTCATTTTTTTATTATATGATATTTGATCAAAACGTACCCTGAAATATAATTGCCTCAAGAACGTCCAAAATGTCCAGGTCACATTTTTAAAACGACCTTTTTTTATTTAAATTCAATTCATTGTATTCTAATTTTATATCATAAAGAAAACGAGGCATTTTTTAGGAAAATTTAAATTGCATGACATTAATAAAAGTTAAGCACATTTTCCTCATAAATTATCATTAGTGCAACCAATCATTGCGGGGAAAAAAATTATTTAAACGTAAAAGTACTTATGATGATTTAAATTATATATAATTTCAATTTTAAACTGTTTGTACTAATATACACACATATATATATATATATATGTGTTTGTGTGTATGTGTGTGTGTGTAAATTATATATTATATTGTCCACCAAGGAGAATTTTCATTACTGTTTTTCACATATTTATTTATTTACTTATTACTTATATTGTTCTTTTTTAATCTTAAAGGTCCTAAGACCCATTTTAATGCAAAGTTTTTTTTTTATAAATGCATGAGATTATTATAACTTACTTTTATAATGTTTTTATAAATTACATCCAAAATATAAACTTTAACATGAGATTCATTTTTATGTGTTTTCATGCATGTTTTGAATCTTTAGATGCAGCTAAATCCAGCATGGAAGAGCCTGATGGTAAATTTCCCATCATAAACACACGCATGCAACCACTGAATATAATCTTGTGAATTAAAAGTCTAAAGTTTCTGTCTCACCCGTCTCTCTCTCTGTTCAGAAGATGAAGCTCCAGACTCAGAGGAGGCGGCGGTGGCAGCTGTGAAACCCGCCCCGGTCCCAGTCCAGCGTGCAACCAAATCCCACAATGCATCAGCACGCAAGCGGAGCAAGCCCATCTCTGCCTCAAAAAAGAGATCAAGAAACCTCCGTCCCTGAGACGTGAACTGTGAAGAGAGAAACAGGGCAAAGCTGCAATGACAAGGCAGTAATAGAAGGAGGAGAAAAACAAATGATATAGATGATGTTTTCAGTGGCATTTTTTGTTTTTGTTCGTTTTGAGAATCTTGAACTAGACTTTATCCTCTGTGATGTACTGATCCGTTGTGCGTTTGACTGTGTGTTTGTGTTCGTGTGAATGCTTATGACCTGTTAAAGGTCTGTTAATGTGAGCTACACGATGTGCTTGCCAAATATTCTTCCAAACTTTACCCAGAGGCAAGGCTGACGTGGACACTTTATAGGGTTGATTTCATTTGAAATCAGACTAGGAATTACATTTATTGATATAAGCTGAAAATGTAAAGACGGTTCAGTTTTTTTGCTTGATCAATTACAGAATAAATATGAATCTAAAAATCTCAAGACTTGATGACGAAACTGGTGCTGGCAACCTGCTGACGTTGTGCTCAGATGTGCCACGACCTTCGCTCTCCTCACAATGCCAGTGTTTGAATCAAAAGTGTTTCTCTCTTTGTTTTCAGAAACTTTTTATTTAACATTATTGAATTGACAAATATTACAATCAATAACATGTTATTCTGAAACATTTCTTTCTTTTTATTGTACCCCTAAATAAAGCTCTAAGCAATGAATATGCTAAATAGAAACCATGTGTTTCTGTCATTGTGCTATTGCTTTGGTTCACACACACACACACACATATATATATATATATATATATATGAATGAATAATAAATAAATGCTTAATAAATAAAAGATTGTGTAAACAACAAAAGAAATAATCAAAAAGTAATCATTTTGTAATAATTTCAAATATCATGAAAAATAAATCAATGACATAATATCGTAAAATAATAAATAAATTCAACCAAAATGTAAGAATTTAAAAAATATATACAAAACATTTAAATGGCATTGTTAATTATAATTTACTTTTAATTAACCTAAAAAAAAAACAGTAAAAAAATGCATAAAGGTATCCATAAAAAAAATATCTACATTAAATAACTAAAATTAATATTATAAAAAAGAAAAACAAAAGAAGTAAATGGATCCATTAAAAAAATATTTTTTTATAATGAAAATTAGTAGTATAAAAATGGAAATATATATGGAAATGATAAATATGGGAAAAATGGCAATTTTTAAAGAGTTGGATAAAACATGGATAATCACATTAAAATTGCATTATATTAATTAGTTTACTTAATTTACCTAATCAAAATAATAACATAAAAAAAAGTAATTGCATAAATGTATCCATAAAAAATAATTATCGACATTAAATAACTAAAATTAATATTATAAAAAGAAAAAGAAAAGAAGTAAATGAATGGATAAAAATAACTTTTTTAGCAATTAAAATGAATTATTTTTAGAGGGAAGGTGGAGGAAAAAGCTATGTTGCGTTAAAGATCCTTTTATCAAAATTCCTTCATAATGATTTCTATTTGCTAAGAATGATGCATTTATAATATGCTTTACGCAGCGTCATGGCCTGAAATCAACTTAAGTAGCTCAGTGAAAGCTGTAAAGAGCTCTCCTGTAAGTGTCTATAGGTTCCCTCTCAAACCCTATACCTTACGCTGTATGAATCCACTCTCTCTCCGGGACTCTTAAAGGTCGGGTCGTTCTCTCCCGCTAAAGCTGATACCTGTGTGGGCTTCTGGGCTTCTCCTGTGACGTCCACAGCGCCACACAGCTCTGTTCTCACATCTATACACAACCTTTCGCCTGGAAAAGGTCAAAAGGTTGTGACTGTGAGGGTTTTTGTAATCTCACACGTCACGGCAACAGGATTTACCTTCTAGAATATCAACACAAGCGCTCACGTACACAGCACTGAAGACAGATTCCTAAATTCTTCCAGGTTCTGAAAACTCGTGTGATTCCCATACAAATCCTTCAGTGTAGAGCTGTAGACAAAAAGGGTCAACAACTGAACAATGAAAGCCATGCAGGCTTGGAATGACACAGGTGAGTAAACGATGACAGATATTTGATTTTCAGGTGAACTATCCATTTAACTTCTCTAGTGTAATACAGCCAATTTCTCCAATATCAGGTGTGTACTTAGCCATGGTTATGATTATTATTAATTATTTTATTTTATTACTATTTGATCATATGATCATATGATCATATACAATTATTGTATAATTAAAGTTATTTATATTTGTGCATTGTTGTGTTTACTGAGTTTCATTTAAATGTTAAGTTACATTTATTAAATATTGTTATTTTATATATATATATCGTCATTTAGCAGACGCTTTTATTTTTTATTAATATATATATATATTTATTTATTTAGTCATTTAGCAGACACTTTTATTTTTTATTAATATATATATATATTTATTTATTTATTTAGTCATTTAGCAGACGCTTTTATTTTTTATTAATATGTATATATATTTATTTATTTATTTAGTCATTTAGCAGATGCTTTTATTTTTTATATATATATACATATATATATAGTCATTTAGCAGACGCTTTTATTTTTTATTAATATATATATATTTATTTATTTAGTCATTTAGCAGACACTTATTTTATATATATATATATACATATATAGTCATTTAGCAGACGCTTTTATTTTTTATTAATATATATATATATATATATATTTATTTATTTATTTAGTCAT